>NC_069500.1:4535122-4648906 GCF_027579735.1 Bombina bombina
TGACATGTGTATGCGTGTGTCAGTATCACTGCTGTGTGACGTGTGTGCGTTTGTCAGTGCGTGTGTCAGTATCACTGCTGTGTGACGTGTGTCCCTGTGTCAGTGTCACTGCTGTGTGACGTGTGTGTGCGTGTGTCAGTATCACTACTGTGTGACGTGTGTCAGTGTTGTGTGACGTGTGTGCCTGTGTCAGTATCATTGCTGTGTGACGTGTGTGTGTGTGCGCGCCTGTGTCAATGCTGTGTGACGTGTGTGTGTCAGTATCACTGCTGTGTGACGTGTGTGTGTCAGTATCACTGCTGTGTGACGTGTGTGCGTCAGTATCACTGCTGTGTGACGTGTGTGCGGTGTGTCAGTATCACTGCTGTGTGACGTGTGTGTGTGTGTCAGTATCACTGCTGTGTGACGTGTGTGTGTCAGTATCACTGCTGTGTGACATGTGTGTGTGTCAGTGTCACTGCTGTGTGACGTGTGTGTGTCAGTATCACTGCTGTGTGACATGTGTGTGTGTCAGTGTCACTGCTGTGTGACGTGTGTGTGTGTGTGTCAGTATCACTGCTGTGTGACGTTTGTGCATGTGTCAGTATCACTGCTGTGTGACGTTTGTGCATGTGTCAGTATCACTGCTGTGACGTTTGTGCATGTGTCAGTATCACTGCTGTGTGACGTTTGTGCATGTGTCAGTATCACTGCTGTGTGACGTGTGTGCGTGTCAGTATCACTGCTGTGTGACGTGTGTGCGTGTGTCAGTATCACTGCTGTGTGACGTGTGTGTGTGTGTCAGTATCACTGCTGTGTGACGTGTGTGTGTGTCAGTATCACTGCTTTGTGACGTGTGTGTGCATGTGTCAGTATCACTGCTGTGTGACGTGTGTGCGTGTCAGTATCACTGCTGTGTGACGTGTGTGTGTCAGTATCACTGCTGTGTGACGTGTGTGTGTGTCAGTATCACTGCTGTGTGACGTGTGTGTCACTGCTGTGTGACGTGTGTGTGTCAGTATCACTGCTGTGTGACGTGTGTGTGTGTGTGTCAGTATCACTGCTGTGTGACGTGTGTGTGTGTCAGTATCACTGCTGTGTGACGTGTGTCAGTATCACTGCTGTGTGACGTGTGTGTGTGTGTGTCAGTATCACTGCTGTGTGACGTGTGTGTGTGTGTCAGTATCACTGCTGTGTGACGTGTGTCAGTATCACTGCTGTGTGACGTGTGTGTGTGTCAGTATCACTGCTGTGTGACGTGTGTGTCACTGCTGTGTGACGTGTGTGTGTGTGTGTCAGTATCACTGCTGTGTGACGTGTGTGTGTCAGTATCACTGCTGTGTGACGTGTGTGTCACTGCTGTGTGACGTGTGTGTGTGTGTCAGTATCACAGCTGTGTGACGTGTGTGTGTCAGTATCACAGCTGTGTGACGTGTGTGCGTGTGTCAGTATCACTGCTGTGTGACGTGTGTGTGTGTGTCAGTATCACTGCTGTGTGACGTGTGTGTGTGTCAGTATCACTGCTGTGTGACGTGTGTGTGTGTGTCAGTATCACTGCTGTGTGACGTGTGTCAGTATCACTGCTGTGTGACGTGTGTCAGTATGACTGCTGTGTGACGTGTGTGTGTGTGTCAGTATCACTGCTGTGTGACGTGTGTGTGTGTCAGTATCACTGCTGTGTGACGTGTGTGTGTGTCAGTATCACAGCTGTGTGACGTGTGTGTGTCAGTATCACAGCTGTGTGACATGTGTGTGTGTGTCAGTATCACTGCTGTGTGACGTGTGTGTGTCAGTATCACAGCTGTGTGACGTGTGTCAGTATCACTGCTGTGTGACGTGTGTGTGTGTGTCAGTATCACTGCTGTGTGACGTGTGTCAGTATCACTGCTGTGTGACGTGTGTCAGTATCACTGCTGTGTGACGTGTGTGTGTGTCAGTATCACTGCTGTGTGACGTGTGTGTGTGTGTCAGTGTCAGTGCTGTGTGACGTGTGTGTGTGTGTCAGTATCAGTGCTGTGTGACGTGTGTGTGTGTGTCAGTATCACTGCTGTGTGACGTGTGTGTGTGTGTCAGTATCACTGCTGTGTGACGTGTGTGTGTCAGTATCACTGCTGTGTGACGTGTGTGTGTGTCAGTATCACTGCTGTGTGACGTGTGTGTGTGTGTCAGTATCACTGCTGTGTGACGTGTGTGTGTGTGTCAGTATCAGTGCTGTGTGACGTGTGTGTGTGTGTCAGTATCACTGCTGTGTGACGTGTGTGTGTGTGTCAGTATCACTGCTGTGTGACGTGTGTGTGTGTGTCAGTATCACTGCTGTGTGACGTGTGTGTGTGTGTCAGTATCACTGCTGTGTGACGTGTGTCAGTATCACTGCTGTGTGACGTGTGTGTGTGTGTCAGTATCACTGCTGTGTGACGTGTGTGCGTGTGTCAGTATCACTGCTGTGTGACGTGTGTCAGTATCACTGCTGTGTGACGTGTGTGTGTGTGTCAGTATCACTGCTGTGTGACGTGTGTGTGTGTGTCAGTATCAGTGCTGTGTGACGTGTGTGTGTGTGTCAGTATCACTGCTGTGTGACGTGTGTGTGTGTGTCAGTATCACTGCTGTGTGACGTGTGTGTGTGTGTCAGTATCAGTGCTGTGTGACATGTGTGTGTGTGTCAGTATCAGTGCTGTGTGACGTGTGTGTGTGTGTCAGTATCAGTGCTGTGTGACGTGTGTGTGTGGTCAGTATCAGTGCTGTGTGACGTTGTGTGTGTGTGTCAGTATCACTGCTCGTGTGACGTGTGTGTGTGTGTCAAGTATCACTGCTGTGTGACGTGTGTGTGTGTGTCAGTATCACTGCTGTGTGACGTGTGTGTGTGTGTCAGTATCACTGCTGTGTGACGTGTGTGTGTGTGTCAGTATCAGTGCTGTGTGACAGTGTGTGTGTGTGTCAGTACTCAGTGCTGTGTGACGAGTGTGTGTGTGTCAGTATCAGTGCTGTGTGACGTGTGTGTGATGTGTCAGTATCAGTGCTGTGTGACGTGTGTGTGTGTGTTCAGTATCACTTGCTGTGTGACGTGTGTGTGTGTGTCAGTATCACTGCTGTGTGACTGAGTGTGTGTGTGCCAGTATCACTGCTGTGTGACGTGTGTCAAGTATCACTGCTGTGTGACGTGTGTCAGTATCACTGCTGTGTGACGTGTGTGTGTGTGTCAGTATCACTGCTGTGTGACGTGTGTGCGTGTGTCAGTATAACTGCTGTGTGACGTGTAAAGTCTGACGGTTGAGATAATCCGCCTCCCAATGTCTATACCTGGGAAATACACAGCAGAAATTAGACAGGAGCTGGATTCCGCCCAAGCAAGTATCTGAGATACTTCTTCAAAGCTTGTGGACTGTGAGTCCTACCCTGGTGATTGACAAATGCCACTGTTTGTGATATTGTCTGTCTGAAAACAAATGAACGGTTCTCTCTTCAACAGAGGCCAAAACTGAAGAGCTCTGAGAATTGCACGTTCTAAAATATTGATTGGTAATCTCGCCTCTTGAGATTTCCAAACCCCTTGTGCAGTCAGAGATCCCCAAACAGCTCCCCAACCTGAAAGACTTGCATCTGTAGTGAACATAGTCCAGGTTAGCCGAACAAAAGAAGACCCTTGAACTAAACGTTGGTGATTTAACCACCACGTCAGAGAGTGTCAAACATTGGGATTTAAGGATATTAATTGTGATATCTTTGTATAATCCCTGCACCATGGATTCAGCAAACAAAGCTGGAGAGGTCTCATGTGAGAATGAGCAAAGGGAATCGCGTCCGATGCTGCAGTCATGAGACCTAAAATTTCCATGCACATAACCACTGAAGGGAATGACTGAGACTGAAGGTGCCGACAGGTTGGAACCAATTTCAAACGTCTCTTGTCTGTTTAAGACAGAGTCATGGACACTGAATCTATCTGGAAACCTAAAAAAGGTGACTGGTAAAATTGATTTGGTAAATTGATCCTCCAACCATGTTTCCGAAGAAACACTAGTTGATTTGTGTGAGATTCTGCTGTAAAGACTGAGCTAGTACAAAGATATCATCCAAATAAGGAAACACGCAATACCCTGCTCTCTGGTTTCCATAAAGCAGGGCACCTAGAACCTTTAAAAAGATTCTTTGAGCGGTTGCTAGTCCAAATGGAAGAGCAATGAATTGGTAATGCTTGTCTAGAAAAGAGAATCTCAGGCACTGAAAATGATCTGAATGAATCGGAATATAAAGGTATACATCCTGCAAGTCCATTGAGGACATAAAATGTTCTTGCTGAACAAAAGGCAGAATAGTCCTGAAAGTCACCATTTGAAAGATGGTACTCTTACATAACGATTCAAAATTTCGAGATCCAAAATTGGTCTGAATGAAATTTCCTTCTTTGGGACAAATGAATAGATTTGAATAAAACTCCAGACCCTGTTCCTGAAAAAGAACTGTCTTGACTACCCCTGAAACTCCAGGACTGAAACACACTTCAGGAAAGCCTGAGCTTTAACTGGATTTGCTGGGATGTGCGAGAAAAAAAAATCTTCTCACAGGAGGACTTACTCAGAATCATATTCGAAACCCCTGAGAGACAATACTCTGAAACCATAGATTTTGGACAGAATTTATCCAAACATCCTTGAAAAAAACCTTAATCTGCTCTCTACCAGCTGAGCTGGAATGAGAGTCGCACCTACATGCGGACTTAGGGGCTGGCTTTTGGTTTCTTAAATGGCTTGGATTTATTCCATTTAATGAAGGTTTCCAATTGGAAACAGATTCCATAGGGAAGGAATAGGTTTTTGTTCCTTAATTGACAAAAAGAACGAAAACGATTAGAAGCTTTATATTTACCCTTAGGTCTCTTATTACCTTGGAAAGAAAGAGATAGCAATCTGGACAACAAAAATGTTGATGCAGCTGCAACATCAGCCAAAGAAATTGCAGGCCTGAGACGACTTGAATATAAATAAGCTTTCCTTAGAAAAGATTCAAGTTTCCTATCTAAAGGAACTTAAGTACTATCTTCCATAGGAATAGAGGTACGTTCAGCAAGAATAGAAATAGCCCCATCAACGTGAGGATCTTTTCCCAAACTCTATAGTAATTGCTGGTAAAAGGACACAATTCTTAAAACCTTGAAGAAGGAAAAAAAGAAGTACCCAGCTTATTCCATTCCTTAGAAATCATATCAGAAATAGCATCAGGAATAGGAAAAAACCTCTGGAGTAACCACAGGAGGTTTAATAACAGAATTTACTCATTCTAATATCAAGAGGACTAGTTTCCACAATATCCAAAAATAATTAACACTTCTAACAAAGAACGGAAATACTTCATTTAAAATAAATAAGTAGGTTTGTTAGTGTCAATATCTGAGGAAGGATCTTCTGAATCAGATAGATCCTCATCAGAGGAGGATAATTCATTATGTTGTCGGTCATTTGAAATTTCATCAACCTTATGAGAAGTTTTAAAAGACCTTTATATTAATTAGAAGGCTGAATAGCAGACAAAGCCTTCTGAATAGAATCAGTAACAAATTCTTTAAATTTCATAGGTATAACATGTACATTAAAAGTTTAAGGAATAACAACAGAAAAAGTACTATTTACTGATGGACACAATATCTGCATGTAAAAGTTTATCATGATAACCAATACAATGACATTCAGAAATATAATGCACTTAGCTTTAGTAGAACCGACATCAGGCAGCAAAGTTCCAACAGCTACTTCTGAGGCAGAATCAGATTGAGACATCTTGCAAAATGTAAAATAAAAAACAACATATAAAGCAAAATTTGTCAATTTCCTTATATGACAGATTCAGCAATGGAAAAAAATGCAAACAGCATAGCCCACTGACATAGAAAAAGGCAAGAGGCAAATAGCAATGGGGTATTAAAATAATGAAAAAGATTTGGCGCCAAGTATGACGCACAACATAACTGAAATTTTTTTGGCGCCAACAACATCCGGAAATGACACACTCGCGTCACTAACGACGCAACCCTGTGTAAGGAACTCTGTGTCAACTACGACCTCGGAAATGACGAACATGCATCAACGGACGTACTTTTCATGCCAAAAAATTCTCGTGCCAAGAATGACGCAATAAAGTCTAGCATTTGGCGCACCCGCGGGCCTAATCATGCCCGCAATTTGCAAGAAAAATTTAGTCAATTTGAAAAAAAGACTAAACCCTAGGTAAGAAAAAATATTTCTTAATAGGTTAATCTTCCCCAAATATGAAACTGACAGTCTGCAGAAGGAAATACATGAACCTGACTCATGGCAAATATAAGTACAATACATATATTTAGAACTTTATATAATTTGCATAAAGTGCCAAACCATAGCTGAGGTGTCTTAAGTAATAAAAAACATACTTACCAAAAGACACCCATCCACATATAGCAGATAGCCAAACCAGTACTGAAACGGTTATCAGTAGAGGTAATGGTATATAAGAGTATATTGTCGATCTGAAAAGGGGAGGTAGGAGATGAATCTCTACGACCGATAACAGAGAACCTATGAAATAGACCCCCATTAGGAAAATCATTGCATTCAATAGGTGATACTCTCTTTACGTCCCTCTGACATTCGCTGTACTCTGAGAGGAATCGGGCTTCAAAATACTGAGAAGTGCATATCAACGTAGAAATCTTAGCACAAACTTACTTCACCACCTCCATAGGAGGCAAAGTTTGTAAAACTGAATTGTGGGTGTGGTGAGGGGTGTATTTATAGGCATTTTGAGGTTTGGGAAACTTTGCCCCTCCTGGTAGGATTGTATATCCTATACGTCACTAGCTCATGGACTCTTGCCAATTACATAAAAGAAATAGGAGTTATATGCACAACTATTCATGATAACAAGATCACACTAAACTCATCTAGATTGATTACCCTAGCCTGGTGCAGAAATAGAGTTATATGCACAACTATTCATGATAACAAACTCATACCAAACTAACCTAGATCATCTAGATTGATTACCCTAGTCTGGTGCAGAAATATAGTTAAATGCACAACTATTCATGATAACAAGATCACACTAAACTCATCTAGATTGATTACCCTAGCCTGGTGCAGAAATAGAGTTATATGCACAACTATTCATGATAACAAAATCACACTAAACTCATCTAGATTGATTACCCTAGCCTGGTGCAGAAATAGAGTTATATGCACAACTATTCATGATAACAAAATCACACTAAACTCATCTAGATTGATTACCCTAGCCTGGTGCAGAAATAGAGTTAGATGCACAACTATTCATGATAACAAGGTCACACTAAACTTATCTAGATCATCTAGATTGATTACCCTAGCCTGGTGCAGAAATAGAGTTAGATGTACAACTATTCATGATAACAAAATCACACTAAACTCATCTAGATTGATTACCCTAGCCTGGTGCAGAAATAGGAGTTATATGCACAACTATTCATGATAACAAGATCACACTAAACTTATCTAGACTGATTACCCTAGCCTGGTGCAGAAAGAGTTAGATGCACAACTATTCATGATAACAAGATCACACCAAACTAACCTAGATAATATAGATTGATTACCCTAGCCTGGTGCAGAAATAGAGTTAGATGCACAACTATTCATGATAACAAGGTCACACTAAACTTATCTAGATCATCTAGATTGATTACCCTAGCCTGGTGCAGAAATAGAGTTAGATGTACAACTATTCATGATAACAAAATCACACTAAACTCATCTAGATTGATTACCCTAGCCTGGTGCAGAAATAGGAGTTATATGCACAACTATTCATGATAACAAGATCACACTAAACTTATCTAGACTGATTACCCTAGCCTGGTGCAGAAAGAGTTAGATGCACAACTATTCATGATAACAAGATCACACCAAACTCATTTAGATTGATTACCCTAGCCTGGTGCAGAAAGAGTTAGATGCACAACTATTCATGATAACAAGATCACACCAAACTCATCTAGATTGATTACCCTAGCCTGGTGCAGAAATAGAGTTAGATGCACAACTATTCATGATAACAAGGTCACACCAAACTCATCTAGATTGATTACCCTAGCCTGGTGCAGAAAGAGTTAGATGCACAACTATTCATGATAACAAGATCACACCAAACTCATTTAGATTGATTACCCTAGCCTGGTGCAGAAAGAGTTAGATGCACAACTATTCATGATAACAAGATCACACCAAACTCATCTAGATTGATTACCCTAGCCTGGTGCAGAAATAGAGTTAGATGCACAACTATTCATGATAACAAGGTCACACTAAACTTATCTAGATCATCTAGATTGATTACCCTAGCCTGGTGCAGAAATAGAGTTAGATGTACAACTATTCATGATAACAAAATCACACTAAACTCATCTAGATAATATAGATTGATTACCCTAGCCTGGTGCAGAAATAGGAGTTATATGCACAACTATTCATGATAACAAGATCACACTAAACTTATCTAGACTGATTACCCTAGCCTGGTGCAGAAAGAGTTAGATGCACAACTATTCATGATAACAAGATCACACCAAACTAACCTAGATAATATAGATTGATTACCCTAGCCTGGTGCAGAAATAGAGTTAGATGCACAACTATTCATGATAACAAGATCACACCAAACTCATCTAGATAATATAGATTGATTACCCTAGCCTGGTGCAGAAATAGAGTTAGATGTACAACTATTCATGATAACAAGATCACACCAAACTCATCTAGATAATATAGATTGATTACCCTAGCCTGGTGCAGAAATAGAGTTAGATGCACAACTATTCATGATAACAAGATCACACCAAACTCATCTAGATAATATAGATTGATTACCCTAGTCTGGTGCAGAAATAGAGTTAGATGCACAACTATTCATGATAACAAGATCACACCAAACTAACCTAGATAATATAGATTGATTACCCTAGCCTGGTGCAGAAATAGAGTTAGATGCACAACTATTCATGATAACAAGATCACACCAAACTAACCTAGATAATATAGATTGATTACCCTAGCCTGGTGCAGAAATAGAGTTAGATGTACAACTATTCATGATAACAAGGTCACACCAAACTCATTTAGATTGATTACCTTAGCCTGGTGCAGAAATAGAGTTAGATGCACAACTATTTATGATAACAAATCACACCAAACTCATCTAGATTGATTACCCTAGCCTGGTGCAGAAATAGAGTTAGATGCACAACTGGTGAAGAGAAAAAGAGAGCGCCTCATAGTGCAGATATCTCTAGACAGGTGGGAAGATTTAGTATAAACCAAAAGACAGGTACTCACAAGTGGAGTGGCACTTTTCGTTAAAAAAGTGCATACAGGCAGGCTGACATTCTCAGCAGTCAGCACGCTGACCAAAGCGATAAGGTGCTGGTCTCTCGGTGTCTTACGATCCCAGGACAAAATTCCCAAACTCTCCTTTGTTGGATGCCGTACTCGGTAAGGTGTTTGTTTGTTTATTCCAGTTAGAATCGGAACCTCTTAAGCAGTAGTAAACAGTATGAACTGTTATAAGGCTGAAGTATGCGTCTCTTTGCACAAGAAAATAAAATGAAACTCAATCCAGGCTGAGTAACTGGAAAAAAGGGGTTTTATTTTTGGAGCTGATAACGCGTTTCTCGGCCGTTAGCTCCTGGCCGTTTCATCAGATCAATTACATACATTGTTAACAGGTACATTTAAAAAGGTGTACATATCACCTGATTGGATAGAGCAAGACCAATAAGCATATTGGTAACATTGTTGCAAAGAGACGATTTTGTTAGACATTCTTCTAAGTGGCTGAATGGAATAATTTCTAAAAGATGTAACAACAATAACTAACTGGTTAGATAAAAACATATGTCTATATAAAATATCAAATAGGAAATATTGTTAAAAACATATTAAAATTGTTTGGATAAATTTATGTCCAAAAATTTTTTCTGTCTTAATCGAAAAGAGAAAAAAACGGAAAAAATGGAAAAGGCGAAAAAAGCGGAAAAAAATTTTTTTCGCAAATAACCCAGATTATTTTTGTTTGCTGAAAAAGATGTCTGCGCTATTTAAATATATATATTTACTTAACGTATTTGCCGATATCTGTGAGTGTATAAAAGACTCAACAAGATAGGTTTATTCTAGTTCAATAGGTGCGGGTTTTTTATATTTGTTCCTTAATCCTAGAAGTAAATAGGGACTTAGTGTTTTGTCTTTTGGGGAGTTTTTATGTGAATGCTGAATATAGGCAAGGTTTAATAACGCCTAGAACAAATGATTTTCTACATGTTTATATCTTAGTATGATCTATAGAGCACAGTTATTTGTAATGATGTGATAGAGGATGAAAGTAATTATGGCTACCGATGTATTTGTATATATGATATTAACATCTTTAATGTTCAGTATGTGTAATGGACGCCGAAAATGCAAATGAGACAGATGTGCTATTAATTGAAGGCAGCTAGATCTAAATTGGAGTTGAGGCCTGCTGGATACAAAGTTTTAAGTTTGTGTATCCAGAAAGTCTCACGTTGTCTGAGTGAGATCATTCTGTTATAGTCTGTGGAGGGGGGGATAAAGTCTATCGGATAAAATTTGAATATGGATGGGTTGCCCCCATGTTTGTGGAGGCAGTGTTCAGGTATACTGTGTTTGATAGTGGTCTTTTTACAGTTCTTGCAATTGCGCCAATGTTCCCCCCAGCGTGTCCTAGCTTTCCTGGAGGTGCGACCCACGTATTGTACCCCACAAATGCATTCTAGGACATATATGACATAACTGGAGTTGCAATTGAAAAATCTAGTTATTTCAAAACTTTCTCCTGTTGAGAATGATTTAAAAGTTTTTTTACCTGAAGTAATATATTTGCATGTTTGGCATCTCTTCATGCCACATTTATATATTCCCACCTGTTTTAGAAAAAGGTTTGCTTTTTTTGTTGTTTTCGGATTAGAGACTGTATGTTTTACTTTTTTACTGGGGGCCAATTTACTTCTTAATGTGGGCGCTCTGGTATATACAATTCGGGGTTGTTCTGATAATAATGGTTTTAGAATTGGGTCTCTACATACTATGTGCCAGTGTTTGTTCAAAATATGTTGAATTTGTCGATAATTGTTATTGTATTGGGTTATGAAAAGAGGATCTGACTGTAGGGTGTTAAAGATATTGCTTTTCCCAGATTTCTTCTCTAGAAGGATGTTTCTATCTAATGATCTAGCTTTGTTTAAACAGTCATCTAGGAGTTTTTTTGGGTATCCTTTGTCAATAAATCTCTCATATATGATGTTACTCTGTTGTTCGAAGGTTTCTAGGTGTGAGCAATTTCGTTTAATCCTTTCGAATTGGCTATAAGGGATATTTGCTAGCCATTTTTTATGATGGTTGCTAGTGAAATTGAGATAGCTATTGCTATCCACACTTTTGAAAAAAGTTTTTGAACAAAAAATACCCTCATTATCCCAACTTAAAGATAGATCTAGGAAATCTATTGTTTTTTCATGTATAACTGATGTAAAATTGAGACCCATTTGATTCCCATTGAGCGATTCAACAAAAGCTGTAGCTGATGTTTGATCCCCTCTCCATAGAAAGATAAGATCATCTATATAACGGCCATAGAACACCAGACTCGCCCCCATTGAGGAATTATAGATGTAGTTCTCCTCGAACATGCCCATAAACAAATTGGCAAAACTGGGGGCGAATCTGGTGCCCATGGCCGTTCCCTTGATCTGTAGGAAAAAGGAGTCTTGATACATAAAATAGTTGTGATGAAGAATGTATTCAATACATTCTAAAGTAAATTCTTTCTGTGTATTAGGCATATACTGATCTCTCTCGAGAAAGAGTGAAATGGCTTTTAGACCTAAATGGTGTTTGATGTTGGAATATAGTGCTCCGACATCACAGGAGATCCAAAGAAGGTCTCCTGTGTTAGTATGATGTTTCAATTTATTCATAAGATCTGTGCTGTCTTTAATGTAGGACGGTAAACCAATAACATATTTTTGTAACAAAAGATCAATATAATTGGATAAATTATAAGTCAGATTATCAATACCTGCAATGATGGGGCGCCCTGGGGGATTTTCTAAATTTTTGTGTATTTTCGGGAGGTGATAGTAGTGTGCTATACTTGGATTCGTTACTTTAAGAAAAAGTTTTTCGTCTTTATTGAGGATTTTCTGGTCTATTCCTTTCTGTATTAGTCTCTGGTAGCTTTTGAGAAATTGCTCAGTGGGATCTTGTTTAAGAATTCTATAATAATTGGCATCTTCTAGAATTCTATCAGCTTCTTTTAGATAATCAGAAATATTTTGAATAATGATACCTCCTCCCTTGTCAGCATCACGTATAATGATGTTGGGATTGTTAGATAGGGAGTGGATAGCTTGTTTCTCTTGTAAATTGATATAAATTTTCTTTTTTGCGTTTTTTCGTGTCAACTTCTCAAAATCTTCCAGAACCATACTTTGATAAATCTCTATGTATTGGTTAGATCCTAACGCAGGTGAAAAGGATGATTTTGTTTTAACACTTGTGTGTATAAAGCCTTCATATAAATGTGTAGCTAGATTGTCTATTGAACTGGTAATGGTGGGTGTATTGTTCTTACATTCCATGTTGTCTGTAAGTATACACAGTGTATCTGTGTTTTGCAGGTTTTGTTTTTTTAAGGTTTTTGATGTGAAATATTTTTGTAATGCAAGTTTTCTTGTAAATCGGTTAAGATCAACAAAAAGGTTAAACAGTTTATGTGGATTTGGTGGGCAGAAAGATAATCCTTTTTGTAAAACTCTTTTTTCATTGGTTGTGAGTGTATGGGAAGATAAATTAAAGATCCCTTTCTCTAGTTTTTGTAATTTCTTTTTCTTGGAGGTAAGGCCTCTGCCTCTTGAGCCTCGTGATCTATATATAGGGGTCTTTTTCTTGAATTTTGATCTTCTAGGGGAATTCGGCAATGTTGTGGGGCATTCTCTAAAAAAGAAGTTGAAGATGTAGAGTTTGGCCTAATGTTTCTTTCATGAAAAACGTCTTCTTCCGTAACTGAGGTTAAAGGTGCAAAACGGTTTGGATGTTGAAAAGAAGATGTTTTTGGTTGAAAATCATTTTCTTTTTGTTGTTGTTGATTCCTATGTGTTTCTCTAGGGGTTTGTGGTCTGTAATCATGACTGGTGGAGGGGTTATGATCTCTATGTCTATAATTTGAGTAGTCTTCATGATAAGGATTGTATTGATAAGAATTATGATGTCTATTGTTATAATGATCATAAGAGGAATATGAGAATCTGTTATATGGTGTGTCATCATTGGTTCGGTTTCTCCTAGGATATGTATTGTAATTGTCGTATAATTGATTTCTCCTGGGGTATGCATTGTAATCTGGATTATGATGTCTATTATAAAACCTATTATTGGGAGGAGGAGGATTATTTTTTGTGTAATATTCAGAATGATAATGTCGAGGTGGTTGTTGTTCTTTATTATAATAGTAGTGTGTAGGTTTGTGACGGACAGTAGTCCATGTTTCTTTTCGTTCGATATTTTTGTTTTGTGATGTAAAGTTTTTACTATTTGTATGATTTTTAGGAGTATCAGAAATTGTAGTCTGATTATTAGAATCATGGTCTGGAATGGCAGTTTGTGTGGTATTCTTTTCTTGGCGATTATAATTATATACTTGGTCTTTGATGTAGTCATTATTATCCCTCTCTAATTTTTTCTTTTTGGACCCAACCAGTTCTTCCTGGTATTTGTCTGTACGTTCGTACATCTTTTTCAACAAACGCTCATAGTCAGGGTTTTCAAGGTGTTTAGAAAGTTCTTTTTGTATTTCTTCTATTTTGTCTCCACATTGGTTAGATAGATCACGTCTATGTTCTATTAATAATTTAATAATCTCAAACGAGCAATCGTTGAGAATGTTATACCATTTTGTCATAAGTTCTGTATTCTCCTTAAAGGAGCAATGTTTAAGGATACGTAAACCTCTCGGTATCTGTTTGAGGTCGAGATATCTCTCTAGTGTGGTTAGATCCCACCAATGTCGGTGTTCTTTTAGTATTTCTTCTTCTAGAATGTGAAAGAGATCTTTCATAGGTTTGTTTAGATCTGAGTCACATTCCATAGAAATGGGGGCAGATTTGTCAGATAAACTGAAAATTGATCTTTTTTTCTCTCTTTCCTCTCTAGACATCATATTGAGAGATCAAGGGAGAAAAAAGAAGAAAGAAGAAATAAATGATAATAATAATAATATCTAATAGTTATATAAAATAATTATTTAAAAACAGTGTTTTTTTATATTTTTATCCTATTTGGATATGAAAAGCAACAATGTAGGCGTGGGTGAGAAAAAAAAAAAAGGGGGCTTTGGTGTCTAAATAGAATAGTACTAAAATGTTTAAGGCTGCACTCCTATGTGTCTACCGAGACCAAAAATCTAAAGGAAATATATATTATTGAATATAGATAGGGGGCGCCATATAGAAAATTTCTTAGAGAGAAGATATGTTGCTGAGTACTGAAAAAATATATTTGGAAAAAATCTGTGGAAAAAAGTGTGTATCTATGTGGCAGAATTTCTGTTATAAATAAACAGAAATGTTTCAAAGCTGAGGTGGTGTTTGTGTTATGTCTCAGACAGGTAGAATATAGTGGAATTGATAATGGTAATGGTAGTGTTTATAAAACTTGGTGATGTGATGCAATTTATAACATAAAAATAAAGGTGAATGATCAAGTAAAAAAATGATCAAGTGAAAAAAACGGTGATTAATAATTATAAAATAATGCAAACCCAAAAGTGTCCATCAGTGATGCCAAAAATAAGATAAAAGTCTTATGAAAGTTCAATCAATCAAACAGGCGAAATCCGTGCGGCGAGGCTGCTTCTCTTGGTGCTGTCGGTGAGTCAGAAATCTAAATGGTGAAGAGAAAAAGAGAGCGCCTCATAGTGCAGATATCTCTAGACAGGTGGGAAGATTTAGTATAAACCAAAAGACAGGTACTCACAAGTGGAGTGGCACTTTTCGTTAAAAAAGTGCATACAGGCAGGCTGACATTCTCAGCAGTCAGCACGCTGACCAAAGCGATAAGGTGCTGGTCTCTCGGTGTCTTACGATCCCAGGACAAAATTCCCAAACTCTCCTTTGTTGGATGCCGTACTCGGTAAGGTGTTTGTTTGTTTATTCCAGTTAGAATCGGAACCTCTTAAGCAGTAGTAAACAGTATGAACTGTTATAAGGCTGAAGTATGCGTCTCTTTGCACAAGAAAATAAAATGAAACTCAATCCAGGCTGAGTAACTGGAAAAAAGGGGTTTTATTTTTGGAGCTGATAACGCGTTTCTCGGCCGTTAGCTCCTGGCCGTTTCATCAGATCAATTACATACATTGTTAACAGGTACATTTAAAAAGGTGTACATATCACCTGATTGGATAGAGCAAGACCAATAAGCATATTGGTAACATTGTTGCAAAGAGACGATTTTGTTAGACATTCTTCTAAGTGGCTGAATGGAATAATTTCTAAAAGATGTAACAACAATAACTAACTGGTTAGATAAAAACATATGTCTATATAAAATATCAAATAGGAAATATTGTTAAAAACATATTAAAATTGTTTGGATAAATTTATGTCCAAAAATTTTTTCTGTCTTAATCGAAAAGCGAAAAAAACGGAAAAAATGGAAAAGGCGAAAAAAGCGGAAAAATTTTTTTTTCGCAAATAACCCAGATTATTTTTGTTTGCTGAAAAAGATGTCTGCGCTATTTAAATATATATATTTACTTAACGTATTTGCCGATATCTGTGAGTGTATAAAAGACTCAACAAGATAGGTTTATTCTAGTTCAATAGGTGCGGGTTTTTTATATTTGTTCCTTAATCCTAGAAGTAAATAGGGACTTAGTGTTTTGTCTTTTGGGGAGTTTTTATGTGAATGCTGAATATAGGCAAGGTTTAATAACGCCTAGAACAAATGATTTTCTACATGTTTATATCTTAGTATGATCTATAGAGCACAGTTATTTGTAATGATGTGATAGAGGATGAAAGTAATTATGGCTACCGATGTATTTGTATATATGATATTAACATCTTAACATAACATTTCCTATTTGATATTTTATATAGACATATGTTTTTATCTAACCAGTTAGTTATTGTTGTTACATCTTTTAGAAATTATTCCATTCAGCCACTTAGAAGAATGTCTAACAAAATCGTCTCTTTGCAACAATGTTACCAATATGCTTATTGGTCTTGCTCTATCCAATCAGGTGATATGTACACCTTTTTAAATGTACCTGTTAACAATGTATGTAATTGATCTGATGAAACGGCCAGGAGCTAACGGCCGAGAAACGCGTTATCAGCTCCAAAAATAAAACCCCTTTTTTCCAGTTACTCAGCCTGGATTGAGTTTCATTTTATTTTCTTGTGCAAAGAGACGCATACTTCAGCCTTATAACAGTTCATACTGTTTACTACTGCTTAAGAGGTTCCGATTCTAACTGGAATAAACAAACAAACACCTTACCGAGTACGGCATCCAACAAAGGAGAGTTTGGGAATTTTGTCCTGGGATCGTAAGACACCGAGAGACCAGCACCTTATCGCTTTGGTCAGCGTGCTGACTGCTGAGAATGTCAGCCTGCCTGTATGCACTTTTTTAACGAAAAGTGCCACTCCACTTGTGAGTACCTGTCTTTTGGTTTATACTAAATCTTCCCACCTGTCTAGAGATATCTGCACTATGAGGCGCTCTCTTTTTCTCTTCACCATTTAGATTTCTGACTCACCGACAGCACCAAGAGAAGCAGCCTCGCCGCACGGATTTCGCCTGTTTGATTGATTGAACTTTCATAAGACTTTTATCTTATTTTTGGCATCACTGATGGACACTTTTGGGTTTGCATTATTTTATAATTATTAATCACCGTTTTTTTCACTTGATCATTTTTTTACTTGATCATTCACCTTTATTTTTATGTTATAAATTGCATCACATCACCAAGTTTTATAAACACTACCATTACCATTATCAATTCCACTATATTCTACCTGTCTGAGACATAACACAAACACCACCTCAGCTTTGAAACATTTCTGTTTATTTATAACAGAAATTCTGCCACATAGATACACACTTTTTTCCACAGATTTTTTCCAAATATATTTTTTCAGTACTCAGCAACATATCTTCTCTCTAAGAAATTTTCTATATGGCGCCCCCTATCTATATTCAATAATATATATTTCCTTTAGATTTTTGGTCTCGGTAGACACATAGGAGTGCAGCCTTAAACATTTTAGTACTATTCTATTTAGACACCAAAGCCCCCTTTTTTTTTTTTTCTCACCCACGCCTACATTGTTGCTTTTCATATCCAAATAGGATAAAAATATAAAAAAACACTGTTTTTAAATAATTATTTTATATAACTATTAGATATTATTATTATTATCATTTATTTCTTCTTTCTTCTTTTTTCTCCCTTGATCTCTCAATATGATGTCTAGAGAGGAAAGAGAGAAAAAAAGATCAATTTTCAGTTTATCTGACAAATCTGCCCCCATTTCTATGGAATGTGACTCAGATCTAAACAAACCTATGAAAGATCTCTTTCACATTCTAGAAGAAGAAATACTAAAAGAACACCGACATTGGTGGGATCTAACCACACTAGAGAGATATCTCGACCTCAAACAGATACCGAGAGGTTTACGTATCCTTAAACATTGCTCCTTTAAGGAGAATACAGAACTTATGACAAAATGGTATAACATTCTCAACGATTGCTCGTTTGAGATTATTAAATTATTAATAGAACATAGACGTGATCTATCTAACCAATGTGGAGACAAAATAGAAGAAATACAAAAAGAACTTTCTAAACACCTTGAAAACCCTGACTATGAGCGTTTGTTGAAAAAGATGTACGAACGTACAGACAAATACCAGGAAGAACTGGTTGGGTCCAAAAAGAAAAAATTAGAGAGGGATAATAATGACTACATCAAAGACCAAGTATATAATTATAATCGCCAAGAAAAGAATACCACACAAACTGCCATTCCAGACCATGATTCTAATAATCAGACTACAATTTCTGATACTCCTAAAAATCATACAAATAGTAAAAACTTTACATCACAAAACAAAAATATCGAACGAAAAGAAACATGGACTACTGTCCGTCACAAACCTACACACTACTATTATAATAAAGAACAACAACCACCTCGACATTATCATTCTGAATATTACACAAAAAATAATCCTCCTCCTCCCAATAATAGGTTTTATAATAGACATCATAATCCAGATTACAATGCATACCCCAGGAGAAATCAATTATACGACAATTACAATACATATCCTAGGAGAAACCGAACCAATGATGACACACCATATAACAGATTCTCATATTCCTCTTATGATCATTATAACAATAGACATCATAATTCTTATCAATACAATCCTTATCATGAAGACTACTCAAATTATAGACATAGAGATCATAACCCCTCCACCAGTCATGATTACAGACCACAAACCCCTAGAGAAACACATAGGAATCAACAACAACAAAAAGAAAATGATTTTCAACCAAAAACATCTTCTTTTCAACATCCAAACCGTTTTGCACCTTTAACCTCAGTTACGGAAGAAGACGTTTTTCATGAAAGAAACATTAGGCCAAACTCTACATCTTCAACTTCTTTTTTAGAGAATGCCCCACAACATTGCCGAATTCCCCTAGAAGATCAAAATTCAAGAAAAAGACCCCTATATATAGATCACGAGGCTCAAGAGGCAGAGGCCTTACCTCCAAGAAAAAGAAATTACAAAAACTAGAGAAAGGGATCTTTAATTTATCTTCCCATACACTCACAACCAATGAAAAAAGAGTTTTACAAAAAGGATTATCTTTCTGCCCACCAAATCCACATAAACTGTTTAACCTTTTTGTTGATCTTAACCGATTTACAAGAAAACTTGCATTACAAAAATATTTCACATCAAAAACCTTAAAAAAACAAAACCTGCAAAACACAGATACACTGTGTATACTTACAGACAACATGGAATGTAAGAACAATACACCCACCATTACCAGTTCAATAGACAATCTAGCTACACATTTATATGAAGGCTTTATACACACAAGTGTTAAAACAAAATCATCCTTTTCACCTGCGTTAGGATCTAACCAATACATAGAGATTTATCAAAGTATGGTTCTGGAAGATTTTGAGAAGTTGACACGAAAAAACGCAAAAAAGAAAATTTATATCAATTTACAAGAGAAACAAGCTATCCACTCCCTATCTAACAATCCCAACATCATTATACGTGATGCTGACAAGGGAGGAGGTATCATTATTCAAAATATTTCTGATTATCTAAAAGAAGCTGATAGAATTCTAGAAGATGCCAATTATTATAGAATTCTTAAACAAGATCCCACTGAGCAATTTCTCAAAAGCTACCAGAGACTAATACAGAAAGGAATAGACCAGAAAATCCTCAATAAAGACGAAAAACTTTTTCTTAAAGTAACGAATCCAAGTATAGCACACTACTATCACCTCCCGAAAATACACAAAAATTTAGAAAATCCCCCAGGGCGCCCCATCATTGCAGGTATTGATAATCTGACTTATAATTTATCCTATTATATTGATCTTTTGTTACAAAAATATGTTATTGGTTTACCGTCCTACATTAAAGACAGCACAGATCTTATGAATAAATTGAAACATCATACTAACACAGGAGACCTTCTTTGGATCTCCTGTGATGTCGGAGCACTATATTCCAACATCAAACACCATTTAGGTCTAAAAGCCATTTCACTCTTTCTCGAGAGAGATCAGTATATGCCTAATACACAGAAAGAATTTACTTTAGAATGTATTGAATACATTCTTCATCACAACTATTTTATGTATCAAGACTCCTTTTTCCTACAGATCAAGGGAACGGCCATGGGCACCAGATTCGCCCCCAGTTTTGCCAATTTGTTTATGGGCATGTTCGAGGAGAACTACATCTATAATTCCTCAATGGGGGCGAGTCTGGTGTTCTATGGCCGTTATATAGATGATCTTATCTTTCTATGGAGAGGGGATCAAACATCAGCTACAGCTTTTGTTGAATCGCTCAATGGGAATCAAATGGGTCTCAATTTTACATCAGTTATACATGAAAAAACAATAGATTTCCTAGATCTATCTTTAAGTTGGGATAATGAGGGTATTTTTTGTTCAAAAACTTTTTTCAAAAGTGTGGATAGCAATAGCTATCTCAATTTCACTAGCAACCATCATAAAAAATGGCTAGCAAATATCCCTTATAGCCAATTCGAAAGGATTAAACGAAATTGCTCACACCTAGAAACCTTCGAACAACAGAGTAACATCATATATGAGAGATTTATTGACAAAGGATACCCAAAAAAACTCCTAGATGACTGTTTAAACAAAGCTAGATCATTAGATAGAAACATCCTTCTAGAGAAGAAATCTGGGAAAAGCAATATCTTTAACACCCTACAGTCAGATCCTCTTTTCATAACCCAATACAATAACAATTATCGACAAATTCAACATATTTTGAACAAACACTGGCACATAGTATGTAGAGACCCAATTCTAAAACCATTATTATCAGAACAACCCCGAATTGTATATACCAGAGCGCCCACATTAAGAAGTAAATTGGCCCCCAGTAAAAAAGTAAAACATACAGTCTCTAATCCGAAAACAACAAAAAAAGCAAACCTTTTTCTAAAACAGGTGGGAATATATAAATGTGGCATGAAGAGATGCCAAACATGCAAATATATTACTTCAGGTAAAAAAACTTTTAAATCATTCTCAACAGGAGAAAGTTTTGAAATAACTAGATTTTTCAATTGCAACTCCAGTTATGTCATATATGTCCTAGAATGCATTTGTGGGGTACAATACGTGGGTCGCACCTCCAGGAAAGCTAGGACACGCTGGGGGGAACATTGGCGCAATTGCAAGAACTGTAAAAAGACCACTATCAAACACAGTATACCTGAACACTGCCTCCACAAACATGGGGGCAACCCATCCATATTCAAATTTTATCCGATAGACTTTATCCCCCCCTCCACAGACTATAACAGAATGATCTCACTCAGACAACGTGAGACTTTCTGGATACACAAACTTAAAACTTTGTATCCAGCAGGCCTCAACTCCAATTTAGATCTAGCTGCCTTCAATTAATAGCACATCTGTCTCATTTGCATTTTCGGCGTCCATTACACATACTGAACATTAAAGATGTTAATATCATATATACAAATACATCGGTAGCCATAATTACTTTCATCCTCTATCACATCATTACAAATAACTGTGCTCTATAGATCATACTAAGATATAAACATGTAGAAAATCATTTGTTCTAGGCGTTATTAAACCTTGCCTATATTCAGCATTCACATAAAAACTCCCCAAAAGACAAAACACTAAGTCCCTATTTACTTCTAGGATTAAGGAACAAATATAAAAAACCCGCACCTATTGAACTAGAATAAACCTATCTTGTTGAGTCTTTTATACACTCACAGATATCGGCAAATACGTTAAGTAAATATATATATTTAAATAGCGCAGACATCTTTTTCAGCAAACAAAAATAATCTGGGTTATTTGCGAAAAAAATTTTTTTCCGCTTTTTTCGCCTTTTCCATTTTTTCCGTTTTTTTCGCTTTTCGATTAAGACAGAAAAAATTTTTGGACATAAATTTATCCAAACAATTTTAATATGTTTTTAACAATATTTCCTATTTGATATTTTATATAGACATATGTTTTTATCTAACCAGTTAGTTATTGTTGTTACATCTTTTAGAAATTATTCCATTCAGCCACTTAGAAGAATGTCTAACAAAATCGTCTCTTTGCAACAATGTTACCAATATGCTTATTGGTCTTGCTCTATCCAATCAGGTGATATGTACACCTTTTTAAATGTACCTGTTAACAATGTATGTAATTGATCTGATGAAACGGCCAGGAGCTAACGGCCGAGAAACGCGTTATCAGCTCCAAAAATAAAACCCCTTTTTTCCAGTTACTCAGCCTGGATTGAGTTTCATTTTATTTTCTTGTGCAAAGAGACGCATACTTCAGCCTTATAACAGTTCATACTGTTTACTACTGCTTAAGAGGTTCCGATTCTAACTGGAATAAACAAACAAACACCTTACCGAGTACGGCATCCAACAAAGGAGAGTTTGGGAATTTTGTCCTGGGATCGTAAGACACCGAGAGACCAGCACCTTATCGCTTTGGTCAGCGTGCTGACTGCTGAGAATGTCAGCCTGCCTGTATGCACTTTTTTAACGAAAAGTGCCACTCCACTTGTGAGTACCTGTCTTTTGGTTTATACTAAATCTTCCCACCTGTCTAGAGATATCTGCACTATGAGGCGCTCTCTTTTTCTCTTCACCATTTAGATTTCTGACTCACCGACAGCACCAAGAGAAGCAGCCTCGCCGCACGGATTTCGCCTGTTTGATTGATTGAACTTTCATAAGACTTTTATCTTATTTTTGGCATCACTGATGGACACTTTTGGGTTTGCATTATTTTATAATTATTAATCACCGTTTTTTTCACTTGATCATTTTTTTACTTGATCATTCACCTTTATTTTTATGTTATAAATTGCATCACATCACCAAGTTTTATAAACACTACCATTACCATTATCAATTCCACTATATTCTACCTGTCTGAGACATAACACAAACACCACCTCAGCTTTGAAACATTTCTGTTTATTTATAACAGAAATTCTGCCACATAGATACACACTTTTTTCCACAGATTTTTTCCAAATATATTTTTTCAGTACTCAGCAACATATCTTCTCTCTAAGAAATTTTCTATATGGCGCCCCCTATCTATATTCAATAATATATATTTCCTTTAGATGCACAACTATTCATGACATTAGTTGATGTGATATACTTGGATTTTGTGAAGGCGTTTGATACAGAGCGCTAGGACAGATTACTTTAAAATATGAAGGGACAGGGAACAATTGATGATATCAGCACATGAATAAACAACTGGTTGAAAGATGAGGAACAAAGAGTTGCAGTAAATGGATGTTACATTTACAAATTGGACAAAAGCAATAAGTGGGGTCCCTCAAGCATTAGTATTGTTCTAGCTCTTTAAAATATATTTGTGTATGCTCGAGAGGAAAGATTAGATAGTGACATCTCTATCTGTGTACGGCAGAATAAAACTAGCAGATTGGGCTGGTACAGGAGATTCAACACTGATTTAAGAGGAATAACTATTTAGCATTGATTTTGGCAATGAAGCCCTCTGAAAGGGATTTCTTCATCTGTACGGGTTCTCCAACCATGGTTCTTGAAAGATACACACTTTACCATAGTATATTATCCCTGATGCCTGTAATAAGATACTTCATAGTATGTATAATATTACTTAAATTACACATGCAGACATAATGGGATGACGAGAGAGGAATTGTATAAGTACCTGGGTCTCCCACATCATGTGGGACAACGTTTCTGGTTTTGACTGGTGCCACAGAACCACTCATCAAATAGCGTCTATTCTCCGGATCTTCCTGTAACACAGACGCAGCTGTGGAGGAAACACAGTAACACAAGTGACTAGGAGAGGTACAGATAGGGAAAACAAATAAGAAAATGCTGAAATTAGGAAAATGGGGGAAGGGGAGTAGGAATGGGGAAGCAAAGAGAGGAGGAAGGAAATATGAGACAACTGGAACTAGAAGAAGCAGAGGAAATAGTGTGCAACACATTGTGAATACAACAACATGCTTTATACTTTGGGGTTTATCATATGGTTCCTGCTAGGTTCAAACTAACCAAAGTACAGGCACTCCCCTACCTATATATACCCCTCTGCTTCGTGCCAGTCTCACACAGACCGCCTACCACCTATGGGGGGGAGAGGTAAGGAAGGATTATTTGCAACCAGGACTTGTTAACAACCAGAATGTGTACGACACAGCAGTGGTTCTGCTACTAACATAAATAAATAACTGTATTTATTATGGATTCTGTCAGAATCGTATTCACAACTTGAAGATAACCTGCAAATCAAGGAGGGCAGGTCAGAAATTGCCTCATCTGATGCATAATCAGAAAAACATGACAATGACGACAATAAACTTGTCTAGTAGCTATGGGCAAATTCAAATGCGCTGGTGAAACTGGATTCTGTTAAACAGGATAAATTGTTCCCAGAGTCCATTACGTCAGGATATCACAGTAAAGAAGGGTTTGTAACTACTCACAGCAACAAGCAGTCCCACAGGCTCTCTGCACGCACTAGCCCACCAATCCTCCCTCCACCTCCCACCCTGGAGTTTACCTTAATATATTAACACCTAACAGCAATTAGGTGCAGCTGTCACTAATGATCCAGGATAGAGACTTCACACTCACAGCCTCTGAACTGACACTTTATCACATTCTGTTACACTTTTCCAACCCTCATTTACTCACCACACATTTCACTCACTCTCAGTTTACACTGCCTTATATCAGACTTATTTCCCTTCTCCCTCACCTTCTGTGTCCATTCCCTCTCCTTTAGATTGTAAGCTTGAGAGCCTCTCTACCTGTAGGCCACTTTGTATTTAAAGTGAACTACTACTGATTGTGCTCAAGGGCAGGGCATTCCTCTCCTTTTGTATAACTCATTATTGCACCTACAACTGTAATGTACTTGTTTGTTTGTGTGTTTAATGCATCCCTGTAATGTTTTACTATTACTTGTATAGCGCTACGTAATCTGCTGGCGCTTTATAAATATCTGATGATAATAATAATAACTATAAAAGCACTGAGAGCGTAGCAAAGCACATAGTCACTATAGGATTAATATCTTTTCACAAACAAGCAAGCTGGAGCCGGAAGAACAGAACACAACAAGTCCAGCAGATTTGTGTTCTCACCACGGCAGGATTAATAGCGTCAGAAAGGGACTGATGTAAAGATCTACTTATACTGCAAATCTGCTTGTGGAGGGCAGTCACTTTATGTGAAGGAACTGCAGATTTACTCTTTAACAAAGGATATCAAGAGAATAAAGCAAAATCTGATAATAGGAGTAAATTGGAACGTATTGCTCTTTACATCAGAATCACAAAAGTTACATTTTGACTTTAATGATAGTGAAATCTTTGGAGAAACGTTAAGCAACTGACCTGTAGTGATGAGATTAGACATTTGGATGCGTAATTAAGAAGGTGACATTTTGCTGCCTATATGCAGACAGGTACCACAGGACAAGGGAATCAACGATGTATTGCATAGAGATTGTCATACGCCGTGGGGCAGATTACCTGCGTTACTTGTGCTGCTGAACAATCCCCCCCAGAAAACAAAATAATGCTTACCTGATAAATTACTTTCTTTCTTGGCAGTGAGAGTCCACAAATGTATTCATTACTAATGGCAATTCAACACCCGGCCACCAGAGGAGGCAAAGACACCCCAGTTGAAAAGCATTAAATATCCCTCCTACTTCCCCTCTCAGTAATTCAAGTCGAGGACGAGTGAAGTGAGACAAAAGGGGTACAGAGGTGCCGGAAGAAAAACAAACTGCCGCAAAAAAACTATCAGGGTGGGTTTGTGGACTCTCACTACCAAAAAACTATCAGGGTGGGTTTGTGGACTCTCACTACCAAAAAACTATCAGGGTGGGTTTGTGGACTCTCACTACCAAAAAACTATCAGGGTGGGTTTGTGGACTCTCACTACCAAAAAACTATCAGGGTGGGTTTGTGGACTCTCACTACCAAAAAAGAAAAAAAAAATGATCAGGGAAGCATAAATTTAGTTTTCTTTCTAATGGCAGTGGGAGTCCACAAAAAGTCATTCATTTCTGATGGGAAACCAATACCCAAGCTGAAAAAGACACAGAATCAATGGGGAGGGAGAATCAACAACAAAAAAATCAAAGGAAGGCAGTCCTAAACTAAAGGCATCACTGCTTGAAGAACTTTTCTCCGAAAGAAAGACTCTGCTGAGGCAAAAACATCAAACTTGTAAAATTTAGAAAACGTGTATAACGAAGACCAAGTTGCTGCCTTACAGATCTGTTCCACTGAAGCATCATTCTGGAAGGCCCAAAACTATGACACTGCACAGGTAGAATGAGCTGTAATCCAAGAAGGAGGCTGCTGACCCGCCTCCACATAGGCCATATGAATTAAACTTCTCAACCAAAAAGAAAGGGTAGTCACAGTAGCCTTGAGACCCCTGCGCTTTCCAGCGTACATGATGAACAGAGAAGAGGATTGCCAAAATTCCTTAATAGCGTGAACATAGAACTTTACTGCACAATTTGGACGTAGTAAGAGCGGTGAACATTCTTTCTGAGAAGAAGGGTTGGGGCAAAAAGAGGCCACAACAATCTCCTGATTAATATTAGAAGTAGACACAACCTAAGGTAAAAACCACAACTTAGTACGCAAGACCATCTTGTTTGTGTGAAAAACAAGATACGGAAGATCACACTGTAAGGCAGATAATTCTTAAATTCTACGAGCAGAAGAGATAGCCAACAAAAACAAAAACTTTCCAAGACAAAAGCTTGATGTCAAAGAAATGCATAAAGCCCTTTGAAGAACACGAAAAACATGATTCAGACTCCAAGGAGGAGCAACAGGTTTGAACACAGGTCTAATCCTTGCAATAGCCTGAACAAAAAATGGAACATCTGGCAACCTAACCAGCTTCTTATGCAACAAAACTGAATGGGCAGAGATCTGACTCATAAGAGAACTGGCCGAGAAGCCTATTTCCAAGCCAGAATATGAGGAACTCTCACCTTGTGCCAAGGAAAACCCTGTCCCTCACACCAAGACAAGTAGGTACGCCACACTCTATGATAAATACGTCTAGAAACAGGCTTACATGCCTGAATCAAGGTATCAATAACCCTATCAGAGAACCCTCTTCTAGACAGAACTAGATGTTTAATCTTCACGCAGTCAGCTACAGAGAATATGGATTTTGATAGAAAAGGGGACCTTAATGAAGAAGGTCCTTCCTCTGAGGTAACCTCCAAGGAGGAGCTGATGACATCCTCACCAGATCTGCAAACCATGATCTGCAGAGCCACATCGGCACAATCAGAATCATGAGGCACACTCCTGTTTGATTTACGCAATTAAACGAGGAAGGAGAGCAAATGGAGGAAAAAGATAAATAAGAGATTGAACTTTGATTGAACCGCTAAAGCGTCCAACTCTGCTAGAGGGTCTCTCGATCTCGACCGGTATCGAGGCAGTTTGGCATTGAGACAAAAGGCCGATCTCCAGAACCCCCCCATCTGAGAGTTATCTCTGAGAAAATCTCTTGATGAAGCGACCACTCTCCAGGATGCAGAGCTTGTCTGCTTAGAAAATCTGCTTCCCAGTTCTTGACTCCCGGGATGTGAATGGCCGATATTTGACAGTTGAAGGTCTCTGCCTACTGAAGAATGTTGTCAGACTGGAATAGTATAAAACGGACTGAACGAAGCTGAGGCCACGCCGTCAGAACATTTAAAGATAGCCCTCAGTTCTAGAATGTTAATATGCAGGGCCAGGTCCCCTGCACCCTGAGAGGGCCCCACACAGTGCCCAAGTCTATAAAACTGGCATCTGTAGTGAGAATCTCCCAAGATGGTCTAAAGAAGCAAACTCCCTGAGATAGGTGATCCTGGGAAAGCCATCAGGAGAGAGAATCCCTTGTCTCTGGATTCAGGCTGATCTGTTGAGATAGGTCAAAATGATTCCACTGCATGAGCATACATAGTTGAAGAGGTCTCAGATGGAAACGAGCAAAAGGAATAACGTCCGTAGCTGCTACCATGAGTCCCACAACCTCCATACATTGGGCTACCGAAGGAAGAGGAGTAGATTGTAATAAATGGCAAGCAGCTCGAAGTTTGTCTCAACATTCATCTGCTAGAAATAGCTTCACTGTCACTGAGTCGATTATGGTTCCTAGAAAACATATTTTGGTATTGGGAAGAAGAGAGCTCTTGGTTAGATTAATTTTCCAAGGTTTTTTTTAGTGGTAGAAAAAAAAGCGCTGGATTTTCCCCACTATATATGCAAAAATAAAGATTAAAAATCCCTAAAGATTTAATCAGAAAGCAACTAGTTTTGGAAAACATAATTTATGTAAGAACTTACCTGATAAATTCCTTTCTTTCATATTAGCAAGAGTCCATGAGCTAGTGACGTATGGGATATACATTCCTACCAGGAGGGGCAAAGTTTCCCAAACCTCAAAATGCCTACAAATACACCCCTCACCACACCCACAAATCAGTTTAACAAATAGCCAAGAAGTGGGGTGATAAGAAAAAAGTGCGAAAGCATAAAAAATTAGGAATTGGAATAATTGTGCTTTATACAAAAAATCATAACCACCACAAAAAGGGTGGGCCTCATGGACTCTTGCTAATATGAAAGAAAGGAATTTATCAGGTAAGTTCTTAAATAAATTATGTTTTCTTTCATGTAATTAGCAAGAGTCCATGAGCTAGTGACGTATGGGATAATGACTACCCAAGATGTGGATCTTTCCACGCAAGAGTCACTAGAGAGGGAGGGATAAAATAAAGACAGCCAATTCCGCTGAAAAATAATCCACACCCAAAATAATTTAAATTTTATAATGAAAAAAACTGAAAATATAAGCAGAAGATTCAAACTGAAACAGCTGCCTGAAGTACTTTTCTACCAAAAACAGCTTCAGAAGAAGAAAACACGTCAAAATGGTAGAATTTAGTAAAAGTATGCAAAGAAGACCAAGTTGCTGCTTTGCAAATCTGATCAACCGAAGCTTCATTCCTAAACGCCCAGGAAGTAGAAACTGACCTAGTAGAATGAGCTGTAATCCTTTGAGGCGGAGTTTTACCCGACTCGACATAAGCATGATGAATTAAAGATTTCAACCAAGATGCCAAAGAAATGGCAGAGGCCTTCTGACCTTTCCTGGAACCGGAAAAGATAACAAATAGACTAGAAGTCTTTCGGAAAGTCTTAGCTTCAACATAATATTTCAAAGCTCTAACTACATCCAAAGAATGCAATGATTTCTCCTTAGAATTCTTAGGATTAGGACATAATGAAGGAACCACAATTTCTCTACTAATGTTGTTGGAATTCACAACCTTAGGTAAAAATTCAAAAGAAGTTCGCAACACCGCCTTATCCTGGTGAAAAATCAGAAAAGGAGATTCACAAGAAAGAGCAGATAATTCAGAAACTCTTCTGGCAGAAGAGATGGCCAAAAGGAACAAAACTTTCCAAGAAAGTAATTTAATGTCCAATGAATGCATAGGTTCAAACGGAGGAGCTTGAAGAGCCCTCAGAACCAAATTCAAACTCCAAGGAGGAGAAATTGACTTAATGACAGGTTTTATACGAACCAAAGCTTGTACAAAACAATGAATATCAGGAAGATTAGCAATCTTTCTGTGAAAAAGAACAGAAAGAGCAGAGATTTGTCCTTTCAAGGAACTTGCAGACAAACCTTTATCCAAATCATCCTGAAGAAACTGTAAAATTCTCGGAATTCTAAAAGAATGCCAGGAAAAATGATGAGAAAGACACCAAGAAATATAAGTCTTCCAGACTCTATAATATATCTCCCTAGATACAGATTTACGAGACTGTAACATAGTATTAATCACAGAGTCAGAGAAACCTCTTTGACTAAGAATCAAGCGTTCAATCTCCATACCTTTAAATTTAAGGATTTGAGATCCTGATGGAAAAAAGGACCTTGCGACAGAAGGTCTGGTCTTAACGGAAGAGTCCACGGTTGGCAAGAAGCCATCCGGACAAGATCCGCATACCAAAACCTGTGAGGCCATGCTGGAGCTACCAGCAGAACAAACGAGCATTCCTTCAGAATCTTGGAGATCACTCTTGGAAGAAGAACTAGAGGCGGAAAGATATAGGCAGGATGATACTTCAAAGGAAGTGACAATGCATCCACTGCTTCCGCTTGAGGATCCCTGGATCTGGACAGAAACCTGGGAAGTTTCTTGTTTAGATGAGAGGCCATCAGATCTATTTCTGGAAGTCCCCACATTTGAACAATCTGAAGAAATACCTCTGGGTGAAGAGACCATTCGCCCGGATGCAACGTTTGGCGACTGAGATAATCCGCTTCCCAATTGTCTATGCCTGGGATATGGACCGCAGAAACTAGACAGGAGCTGGATTCCGCCCAAACCAGAATTCGAGATACTTCTTTCATAGCTAGAGGACTGTGAGTCCCTCCTTGATGATTGATGTATGCCACAGATGTGACATTGTCTGTCTGAAAACAAATGAACGATTCTCTCTTTAGAAGAGGCCAAGACTGAAGAGCTCTGAAAATTGCACGGAGTTCCAAAATATTGATCGGTAATCTCACCTCCTGAGATTCCCAAACCCCTTGTGCCGTCAGAGACCCCCACACAGCTCCCCAACCTGTAAGACTTGCATCTGTTGAAATTACAGTCCAGGTCGGAAGAACAAAAGAAGCCCCCTGAACTAAACGATGGTGATCTGTCCACCACGTCAGAGAGTGTCGTACAATCGGTTTTAAAGATATTAATTGAGATATCTTTGTGTAATCCCTGCACCATTGGTTCAGCATACAGAGCTGAAGAGGTCGCATGTGAAAACGAGCAAAGGGGATCACGTCCGATGCAGCAGTCATAAGACCTAGAATTTCCATGCATAAGGCTACCGAAGGGAATGATTGTGACTGAAGGTTTCGACAAGCTGATATCAATTTTAGACGTCTCTTGTCTGTCAAAGACAGAGTCATGGACACTGAATCTATCTGGAAACCCAAAAAGGTTACCCTTGTCTGAGGAATCAATGAACTTTTTAGTAAATTGATCCTCCAACCATGATCTTGAAGAAACAACACAAGTCGATTCGTATGAGATTCTGCTAAATGTGAAGACTGAGCAAGTACCAAGATATTGTCCAAATAAGGAAATACCACAATACCCTGTTCTCTGATTACAGACAGAAGGGCACCGAGAACCTTTGTAAAAATTCTTGGAGCTGTTGCTAGGCCAAACGGCAGAGCCACAAACTGGTAATGCTTGTCTAGGAAAGAGAATCTCAGAAACGGATAGTGATCTGGATGAATCGGAATATGCAGATATGCATCCTGTAAATCTATTGTAGACATATAATGCCCTTGCTGGACAAAAGGCAGGATAGTCCTTACAGTTACCATTTTGAATGTTGGTATCCTTACATAACGATTCAATATTTTTAGATCCAGAACTGGTCTGAAGGAATTCTCCTTCTTTGGTACAATGAAGAGATTTGAATAAAACCCCAGCCCCTGTTCCAGAACTGGAACTGGCATAATTACTCCAGCCAACTCTAGATCTGAAACACATTTCAGAAATGCTTGAGCCTTCGCTGGATTTACTGGGACACGGGAAAGAAAAAATCTCTTTGCAGGAGGTCTTATCTTGAAACCAATTCTGTACCCTTCTGAAACAATGTTCTGAATCCAAAGATTGTGAACTGAATTGATCCAAATTTCTTTGAAAAAACGTAATCTGCCCCCTACCAGCTGAGCTGGAATGAGGGCCGCACCTTCATGTGGACTTAGGAGCTGGCTTTGATTTTCTAAAAGGCTTGGATTTATTCCAGACTGGAGATGGTTTCCAAACTGATACCGCTCCTGAGGATGAAGGATCAGGCTTTTGTTCCTTGTTGTGATGAAAGGAACGAAAACAATTATTAGACCTGAATTTACCTTTAGACTTTTTATCCTGTGGTAAAAAAGTTCCTTTCCCTCCAGTAACAGTTGAAATAATAGAATCCAACTGAGAACCAAATAATTTATTACCCTGGAAAGAAAGGGAAAGCAGAGTAGACTTAGAAGACATACCAGCATTCCAAGTTTTAAGCCATAAAGCTCTTCTAGCTAAAATAGCTAGAGACATATACCTGACATCAACTCTAATGATATCAAAGATGGCATCACAAATAAAATTATTAGCATGTTGAAGCAGAATAATAATGCTATGAGAATTATGATCTGTTACTTGTTGCGCTAAAGCTTCCAACCAAAAAGTTGAAGCTGCAGCAACATCCGCCAAAGATAGCAGGTCTAAGAAGATTACCTGAACACAAATAAGCTTTTCTTAGAAAGGATTCAATTTTCCTATCTAAAGGATCCTTAAAGGAAGTACCATCTGCCGTAGGAATAGTAGTGCGCTTAGCAAGAGTAGAGACAGTCCCATCAACCTTAGGGATTTTGTCCCAAAACTCTAATCTGTCAGATGGCACAGGATATAATTGCTTAAAACGTTTAGAAGGAGTAAATTAAATACCCAAATTATTCCATTCCCTGGAAATTACTTCAGAAATAGCACCAGGAACAGGAAAAACTTCTGGAATAACTACAGGAGATTTAAAAACCTTATCTAAACGTTTAGATTTAGTATCAAGAGGACCAGAATCCTCAATTTCTAATGCAATTAGGACTTCTTTAAGTAAAGAACGAATAAATTCCATTTTAAATAAATATGAAGATTTATCAGCATCAACCTCTGAGACAGAATCCTCTGAACCAGAAGAACCACTATCAGAATCAGAATGATGATGTTCATTTAAAAATTCATCTGAACAATGAGAAGTTTTAAAAGACTTTTTATGTTTACTAGAAGGAGGAATAACAGACATAGCCTTCTTAATGGATTTAGAAACAAAATCTCTTATGTTATCAGGAACACTCTGAGTATTAGATGTTGACGGAACAGCAACAGGTAAAGGAACTTTACTAAAGGAAATATCTGCATTAACAAATTTGTCATGACATTCAATACAAACAATAGCTGGAGGAATAGCTACCAAAAGTTTACAGCAGATACACTTAGCTTTGGTAGCTCCAGCACCAGGCAGCGATTTTCCAGAAGTATCTTCTGACTTAGTTGCAACGTGGGACATCTTGCAATATGTAATAGAAAAAAACAACATATAAAGCAAAATTAATCAAATTCCTTAAATGACAGTTTCAGGAATGGGAAAAAATGCCAGTGAACAAGCTTCTAGCAACCAGAAGCAATAAATAATGAGACTTAAATAATGTGGAGACAAAAGTGACGCCCATATTTTTTTAGCGCCAAATAAGACGCCCACATTATTTGGCGCCTAAATGCTTTTGGCGCCAAAAATGATGCCACATCCGGAACGCCGACACTTTTGGCGCAAAAGAACGTAAAAAAATGACGCAACTTCCGGCGACACGTATGACGCCGGAAACAGAAATTTTTTTTGCGCCAAAAAAGTCCGCGCCAAGAATGACGCAATAAAATGAAGCATTTTCAGCCCCCGCGAGCCTAACAGCCCACAGGGAAAAAGTCAAATTTTAAGGTAAGAAAAAAAATGATTGATTCAAATGCATTATCCCAAATATGAAACTGACTGTCTGAAATAAGGAATGTTGAACATCCTGAGTCAAGGCAAATAAATGTTTGAATACATATATTTAGAACTTTATAAAAAAGTGCCCAACCATAGCTTAGAGTGTCACAGAAAATAAGACTTACTTACCCCAGGACACTCATCTACATGGTGTAGAAAGCCAAACCAGTGCTGAAACGAAAATCAGCAGAGGTAATGGTATATATATATAAGAGTATATCGTCGATCTGAAAAGGGAGGTAAGAGATGAATCTCTACGACCGATAACAGAGAACCTATGAAATAGACCCCGTAGAAGGAGATCATTGAATTCAAATAGGCAATACTCTCCTCACATCCCTCTGACATTCACTGCATGCTGAGAGGAAAACCGGGCTCCAACCTGCTGCGGAGCGCATATCAACGTAGAATCTAGCACAAACTTACTTCACCACCTCCATAGGAGGCAAAGTTTGTAAAACTGATTTGTGGGTGTGGCGAGGGGTGTATTTGTAGGCATTTTGAGGTTTGGGAAACTTTGCCCCTCCTGGTAGGAATGTATATCCCATACGTCACTAGCTCATGGACTCTTGCTAATTACATGAAAGAAAGGATATTTTTGCGCTGACAAACTTTAGTAAGAATGACTGCTAAAATATAATGTGAAAAGGATAGAATAGAGGAAGTGATATCACAAAATATTCGAAAAGTATTCACTCTGTAAAAAAAAAAGTTTAAAGCACATATTTCAATTCATTCCATATATAAAAAAAAAATCATATATACAAAATTTCATATATAAAGAAACTGGTCATAGTATCAATTTTACCAAAAATAGAATTAATATTCTATAAGTTTAATTATACAATGCTCCCAATAGAAAATGCATGAATCAACATAACATAAAACCATAATACAATAGGATTGATACTTAAAATCAGACTCAGAGTCCTGAGTATGGAGTATAACCAAATTAAGACTCCAAGGAGGAGAGATTGATTTAATAACAGGCTTGATACAAACCAAAGTCTGCACAAAACAGTGAATATCAGGAAGTTTAGCAATCTTTATATGAAATAAAACAGAAAGAACAGAGATTTGTCCTTTTAAAAGTACTTGCAGACAAACCTTTATCCAAACCATCCTGAAGAAACTATAAATTCTAAGAATTCTAAAAGAAGGCCAAGAGATTTTATGAGAACACCATGAAATATAGGTTTTCCAAACCCGATAATAAATCTTTCTTGAAACAGATTTACGAGCCTGCAGCATAGTATTAATCACTGAGTCAGAGAAACCTCTATGACTAAGCACTAAGCGTTCAATTTCCATACCTTCAAATTTAGCGATTTGAGATCCTGATGTTAAAACGGCCCTTGAGACAGAAGGTCTGGTGTTAAAGGAAGTGTCCAAGGTTGGCAACTTGACATCCGGACAAGATCCACAAACTAAAATCTGTGAGGCCATGCTGGTGCTATCAGAAATACATGCAATTGTTCCATTATGATCTTGGAGATCACCCTTGGAAGAAGAACTAGAGGCGGAAAAATATAAGCAGGTTGGTAAAACCAAAGAACTGCTAACACATCCACCATCTCCGCATGAGGATCCCTGGACCTGGAAAGGTACCTGGGAAGTTTCTTGTTTAGATGGGAAGCCATCAGATCTATTTCTGGAAGAACCTACATCTGTACAATCTGATAAAATACATCTGGATGGAGAGACCACTCCCCCGGATGTAAAGTCTGACGCCTGAGATAATCTGCTTCCCAATTGCCTAAACCTGGGTTATGTATCACAGAAATTAGACAGGAGTTGGATTCCGCCCAAGAAAGTATCCAAGATACTTCTTTCATAGCTAAAGGACTGCGAGTCCCACCCTGATGATTGACATATGCCACAGTTGTTATATTGTCTGTCTGAAAACGAATGAATGATTCTCTCATTAGTAGAGGCCAAGTCTGAAGAGCCCTGAAAAACAGAATTTATGTTTACCTGATACATTTCTTTCTCCTACAGTGTTTCCGGTCCACGGCTTCATCCTTACTTGTGGGATATTCTCATTCCCTACAGGAAGTGGCAAAGAGAGCACAACAGCAGAGCTGTCCATATAGCTCCCCCTCTAGCTCCGCCCCCCAGTCATTCGACCGACGGTCAGGAGAAAAAGGAGAACCATAGGGTGCAGTGGTGACTGTAGTGTACAAAAACAAAAATTTTAAACCCGACTAAAAGCCAGGGCGGGCCATGGACCGGACACACCGTAGGAGAAAGAAATTTATCAGGTAAACATAAATTCTGTTTTCTCCTACATTGGTGTGTCCGGTCCATGGCTTCATCCTTACTTGTGGGAACCAATACCAAAGCTTTAGGACACGCATGAAGGGAGGGAGCAAGTCAGGTAACCTAAATGGAAGGCACCACTGCTTGTAAATCCTTTCTCCCAAAAATAGCCTCCGAAGAAGCAAAAGTATTGAATTTGTAAAATTTGGCAAAAGTATGCAGAGAAGACCACGTCGCTGCCTTACAGATCTGTTCAACAGAAGCCTCATTCTTGAAGGCCCATGTGGAAGCCACAGCTCTAGTAGAATGAGCAGTAATTCGTTCAGGAGGCTGCCGTCCGGCAGTCTCATAAGCCAATCGGATGATGCTTTTTAACCAGAAGGAAAGAGAGGTAGCAGTAGCTTTCTGACCTCTTCTCTTACCAGAATAGACAACAAACAATGAAGATGTCTGTCTGAAATCCTTTGTTGCGTCTAGAAAGAATTTTAAATCACGAACCATATCTAGATTGTGTAACAAACCTTCCTTTTTAGAAACTGGATTAGGACACAGAGAAGGAACAACTATTTCCTGGTTAATATTCCTATTGGAAACCACCTTTGGAAGAAAACCAGGTTTGGTACGTAAAACGATCTTATTTGTATGGAACACCAGATAGGGTGAATTACACTGCAAAGCAGACAATTCAGAAACTCTTCTAGCAGAAGAAATAGCAACCAAAAACAAAACTTTCCAAGATAGTAACTTAATATCTATGGAATGTAAAGGTTCAAACGGAACCCCTTGAAGAACTGAAAGAACTAAATTTAGACTCCATGGAGGAGTCACAGGTCTGTAGACAGGCTTAATTCTGACAAACGCCTGTACGAACGCCTGAACATCTGGCACGGCTGCCAGATGTTTGTGTAACAAGACAGACAGAGCAGATATCTGTCCCTTTAAGGAACTAGCTGACAGACCTTTCTTCAAACCTTCGTGGAGAAAGGAAAGAATCCTTGGAATTCTAATTTTACTCCATGAGTAACCCTTGGATTCGCACCAATAGAGATGTTTCTGCCATATCTTATGGTAAATTCTCCTGATTACAGGCTTTCTAGCCTGAACCAGAGTATCTATAACTGATTCCGAAAACCCACGCTTAGATAGAATCAAGCGTTCAATCTTCAAGCAGTCAGCTGCAGAGAAACTAGGTTTGGATGTTCGAATGGACCTCGCACTAGAAGGTCCTGTCTCAATGGTAGCTTCCATGGTGGAGCCGATAACATATTCACCAGGTCTGCATACCAAGTCCTGCGTGGCCACGCAGGAGCTATTAGAATCACTAAAGCCTTCTCCTGTTTGATCCTGGCTACTAGCCTGGGGAGTAGAGGAAACGGTGGAAAGACATACGCTAGATTGAATGACCAAGGCGCCACTAATGCATCTACCAATATCGCCTTGGGATCCCTGGACCTGGACCCGTAGCGTGGAACCTTGGAGTTCTGACGAGACGCCATCAGATCCAGATCTGGAATGCCCCATAGTTGGTTAACTGGGCAAAGACCTCCGGGTGAAGTTCCCACTCCCCCGGATGGAAAGTCTGACGACTCAAATAATCCGCCTCCCAGTTGTCTACTCCTGGGATGTGAATTGCAGATAGATGGCAGGAGTGATCCTCCGCCCATTTGATGATCTTGGATACTTCTCTCATCGCCAGGGAACTCTTTGTTCCTCCCTGATGATTGATGTACGCTACAGTCGTCATGATGTCCGACTGAAATCTTATGAATTTGGCCTCCGCTAGTTGAGGCCAAGCCAGGAGCGCATTGAATATCGCTCTCAGTTCCAAAATGTTTATCGGGAGAAGAGATTCTTCCCGAGACCATAGACCCTGAGCTTTCAGGGAGTCCCAGACCGCGCCCCATCCTAAGAGACTGGCGTCGGTCGTGACAATGATCCACTCTGGTCTGCGAAAACTCATTCCCTGGGACAGGTGATCCTGAGACAACCACCAGAGGAGCGAGTCTCTGGTTTTCTGGTCCATTTGTATCTGGGGAGACAAATCTGCATAATCCCCATTCCACTGCTTGAGCATGCACAGTTGCAATGGTCTTAGATGAATTCTGGCAAAAGGGACTATGTCCATTGCCGCAACCATTAGACCGATTACCTCCATGCACTGAGCCACAGAAGGCTGAGGAATGGCATGAAGAACTCGACAAGCATTTGAAAGTTTTGACTTCCTGACTTCCGTCAGAAAGATTTTCATTTCTACCCAGACTATTATTGTTCCCAGGAAGGGAACCCTTGTGACCGGGGACAGAGAACTTTTTTCTACGTTCACCTTCCACCCGTTAGACCTTAGAAAGGCTAGAACAATATCCGTATGAGCCTTCGCTTTGTGGAAGGACGACGCCTGAATTAAGATGTCGTCTAGGTAAGGTGCTACCGCAATGCCCCTTGGCCTTAGCACTGCTAGAAGGGATCCTAACACCTTTGTAAAAATTCTTGGAGCAGTGGCCAATCCGAAGGGAAGAGCCACAAACTGATAATGCTTGTCCAGGAAGGCGAACCTTAGGAACTGATGGTGAACTTTGTGGATCGGAATATGCAGGTATGCATCTTTTAGGTCCACGGTAGTCATGTATTGACCCTCCTGGATCATTGGTAAAATTGTTCGAATTGTTTCCATTTTGAATGATGGAACTCTGAGGAATTTGTTTAGGATCTTTAAGTCCAGAATTGGCCTGAACGTTCCCTCCTTTTTGGGAACTACAAACAGGTTTGAGTAAAAACCCAGTCCTTGTTCTGCTTTTGGAACTGGGTGTATCACTCCCATTTTTAAAAGGTCTTCTACGCAATGTAAGAATGCCCGTCTCTTTGTCTGGTCTAAAGACAAGTGAGACATGTGAAACCTTCCCTTTGGAAGCCCAGGGGTCTAGGACATCTCTTGCCCAAGCCTGAGCAAAGAGAGAGAGTCTGCCCCCTACCAGATCCGGATTGGGGGCTACCCTTTCATGCTGATTTGGTAGCAGCAGCAGGCTTCTTGGCCTGTTTCCCCTTGTTCCAGCCTTGCAATGGTTTCCATGCTGGTTTGGGCTGGGAAGTGTTACCCTCTTGTCTAGAGGCTGTAGAGCTAGGAGCCGGTCCGTTCCTGAAATTGCGAAAGGAACGAAAATTAGACTTATTTTTTGCTTTGAAAGGTCTATCCTGTGGAAGGGCATGGCCCTTTCCCCCAGTGATGTCTGAAATAATCTCTTTCAATTCTGGCCCGAATAGGGTCTTACCCTTGAAAGGAATAGTAAGCAATTTTGTTTTGGACGACACATCCGCCGACCAAGATTTTAGCCAAAGCGCCCTGCGCGCCACTATTGCAAAACCTGAATTTTTCGCCGCTAATTTAGCTAATGAAAAGCGGCATCTAAAATAAAGGAATTAGCCAACTTCAGTGCGTGAATTCTGTCCATGACTTCATCATATGGAGTCTCCTTCTGGAGCGAATTTTCTAGTTCATCGAACCAAAAAGACGCCGCCGTGGTGACAGGAATAATGCACGAAATTGGTTGAAGAAGGAAACCTTGCTGAACAAATTTTATTAAGCAATCCTTCTAATTTTTTATCCATAGGATCTTTGAAAGCGCAACTGTCCTCTATTGGAATAGTTGTGCGCTTAGCTAACGTTGAAACTGCCCCCTCTACCTTAGGGACCGTCTGCCATGCGACCCTTCTGGGGTCAACAATGGGGAACATTTTCTTAAATATAGGAGGGGGAACAAAAGGAACACCTGGCTTCTCCCACTCCTTAGTCACTATATCCGCCATCTTAGGTATCGCAAACGTATCAGTGTGTACTGGGACCTCTAGGAAATTGTCCATTTTACACAATTTTTCTGGGATCACCAAAGGATCACAATCATCAAGTGCAGCTAGGACCTCCTTAAGTAGGGCGCGGAGGTGTTCTAGCTTAAATTTAAATGTTAGTGTCTCTTTAAATAATAAAAGAGCACACATTATTACTGAAACATCAAAAAACCATGAAATAAACATCCGATTTTAATGAAATTTTCACCACAGAGCCTTAGTGCTTTGAAAAGATTGCACACACAATTTCAGACCAATTAATGCCCAAACCGGAGCTAATAACAGTTATTAACCGGTTAACACACTACAGTACTAGCCCCAGCTTCCCCTGGAGCCTTTACCTTTCTTAGGGATTATTTTAGTAGGAAATAAGCCTCCCTGGAGTCCTTTCTGATGCCCCACATGAAGCTGCATGGACTGCCTAGGCAAAATCAACTGCGCAATTGAGGCCTCCTCCCTCTTCATTCCAGAGTGGAGGGGCCTTTCTGACTAGATTTAGGTGTCCAAATAAGTGCCAGGCCAAAATTAAACCCCAAAAGTGTTTTAAAGTCTGCAAAAACACCCTATTTATAGTGAAAAACATGCTAAAAAGCAATCGATTTTAAAGCCCACAATAGTGTCAACCAGCATAGAGCCCTAAATATAAGCCATCATTTTATACAGAGTCTAAGAAAAAATGGCTTACCTATCCCAGAGGGAATTTCTGACAGTCTTCTAGCATTACATGGTCTTGTTAGAAAAATGACTGATCATACCTGAAGCAGTTAAGCCTGCAAACTGTTCCCCCCAACTGATGTTCTCTGGTTTCAACAGTCCTGCGTGGGAACAGCAATGGATTTTAGTTACTGGTGCTAAAATCATACTCCTCTCAACAGAAATCTTCTTCACTTTCTGCTGCAGAGTAAATAGTACAAACCGGCACTATTTTAAAATAACAAACTCTTGATAGAAGAAATAAAAAACTACAACTAACACCACATACTCTTTACCACCCCCATGGAGATGCTACTTGTTCAGAGCGGCAAAGAGAATGACTGGGGGGCGGAGCTAGAGGGGGAGCTATATGGACAGCTCTGCTGTTGTGCTCTCTTTGCCACTTCCTGTAGGGAATGAGAATATCCCACAAGTAAGGATGAAGCCGTGGACCGGACACACCAATGTAGGAGAAATAGCACGGAGTTCTAAAATATTGATTGGTAACCTCGCCTCTTGAGGATTCCAAACCCCTTGTGCTGTCAGAGACCCCCAGACAGCTCCCCAACCTGAAAGACTTGCATCTGTAGAGACTACAGTCCAGGAAGGACGAACAAAAGAGGCCCCTTGAACAATACAATGATGGTCTAACCACCAAGTCAGAGAGAGTTGAGCGTTGGGATTTAAGAATATCAATTTTGATATCCGAGTATAATCCCTGCAATTGATTCAGCATACAAAGTGGAAGAGGTCTCATATGAAAACGAGCAAAGGGGATCGCGTCCGATGCTGAAGTCATGAGACCTAAAACTTCCATGCACATAGCCACTGAAGGGAATGATAGAGACTGAAGGTTTAGACAGGTTAAAACCAACTTCAAATGTCTCTTGTCTGTTAAAGAAAGAGTCATGGACACTGAATCTATCTGGAAACCTAAAAAGGTGACCCTTGTCTGAGGAATCAAGGAACTTTTTATTAAATTGATCCTCCAACCATGTCTTCGAAGAAACAACACTAGTTGATTTGTGTGAGATTCTGCTAAATGAAAAGATTGAGCCAGTACCAAGATATCGTCCAAATAAGGAAACACTGCAATACCCTACTCTCTGATTACAGATAGAAGGGAACCTAGAACCTTTGAAAAGATTCTTGGAGCTGTCGCTAGGCCAAATGGAAGAGCAACAAATTGGTAATGCTTGTCTAGAAAACAGAATCAGAATGTGAAGATATGCATCCAGTAAGTCTATTGTGGACATGTAATAACCTTGCTGAACAAAAGGCAGAATAGTCCTTATAGTCACCATCTTAAAAGTTGGGACCCTTACAAAATGATTAAAAAACTTCAGATCTGGTCTGAATTAATTTTCCTTCTTTGGGACAATGAACAGATTTGAATAAAAACCCAGACCCTGTTCCAGAAGTGGAACTTGTACAATTACCCCTGAAAGCTCCTGATCTGAAACACACTTCAGAAAGGTCTGAGCTTTCACAGGATTTGTTCGAACGTGAGAGAGAAAGAATCTTATCACAGGAGGTCTTATTCTGAAACCTATTTGTTACCCCCTGAGAGACAATGTTCTGAATCCAATGATTCTGAACGGAATCTGCCCAAATGTCTTGAAATAATTTCAATTTGCCCCCCACCAGTAGAACTGGATTGAGGGCCGCACCTTTATGCAGTCTTGGGGGCTTGCTTTGGTTTCTTATAGGGCTTGGATTTATTCCAACTTGAAGATGGCTTCCAATTGGAACCAGAGTCCTTAGGGGAAGGAGTGGGTTTTCTGTTCTCTATTCTGACGAAAGGAACGAAAACTATATGAAGCTTTAGATTTACCCTTAGATTTTTTATCTTGGGGCAAAAAAACTCCCTTTCCCCCGTAATAGTGGAAATAATAGAATCCAACTAAGAACCAAATAAATTATTACCCTGCAATGATAGAGATAGTAACCTAGATTTAGATACCATGTCAGCATTCCAAGATTTGAGCCATAAAGCTCTTCTAGCTAAATAGCTAAAGACATAGATTTAACATAAATCTTGATGATATCAAAAATAGTTTTAATATGTTTATTGTAGATAGGTTTATACAAGTAGATTATATGAGTATATCTCACTAATATCACTAACAGCCGATCATTTGTTCTTACTATTGAGCAATCCATATCCCTCCTGTGAAGGTATCAACCATACAGAGAACCTGGGTTTATAAACTATTGATTCAATGAGTTTAAAACAAGCTGAGTTACGTCTCTATCTTTCAGCGCAATGTGCCGAACAGGTCTCTTTCCCCGCGAATAGATAGTGAAAGTCTGGAAGTGCGGTTACTAGATGTGATGTCACTTCCGGTTTCGCTTAATCAGCGGTGGAGATTGACTTAGGAGTGCGTCTTCATTTGAGGCACTGAGCGGATGTAGATAGAGACAAATCATACCAGGGCACATCTTAACTGTAATTTGACATATCCGGGTCATGTATTAGCCTCTGATTCATAATTTGAACGTTTTTGGCGCCAGTTTATTTCGGCACAAATTTCAGAAACGTTACAATTGGCTGGGACACCTCATTTAAGGTAGGATACAACAAGCCGATATCAGTCTTGAGAAAGGTCCTCTGGGATCGAAACGCATAGATATACTGATATAACGGCTCAGGTTCTCTATTGGTAAGTTCAATACTTACATTTGATTATTTTAGTAGCAATATTGCACTATGTTTTTTCATTTTATATAGATTCATTGAGGAAAATCATCTTTATAAGAACACTTCACTTGAAAAGAAATTATCTATAGAGGGAAAGCATCTAAAAGCACTCTCTGAAGCGGGTTTTCATTTTAGGATATAACTTATTTTTGGATTTAACAACATATATTGGAACACAGTTTTTTTATTGGGACACACATATATATAATTTTTGTAACATATATATATTTTTTGTGACATTCTTCACATTTTTTAGGTGTACACCTGGTTTTTCATACGGTCACATCTTTTTTTGGTCACCTTTTTATTTTTATATTTTTTATTATATACATTTTTTTCACCATAATTTTTCACATTTTCCACACGGATTAACCTAATTTTTAACATGTTTTTTTATATGGATCAATCACATCTCATCGGATTAATTTGGATATTATAATAGAACATTTTGTATCATACACTATTATTGGACTACTATTTTGGACTTTTGTACCCCTGTTATTTTGGACTTTTGTACCATTGATGTTTATTTAGGGCAAGTTTAACCAAATTGAGGTTTTATTCAGGGATTCTTCATAGAATTTTCCGTACATAGGGTATATGAAAATTTATTTAATACACCAGTTATCCGATTACCGCATTGTATTATACAGAATACCAAGAGGATCTCATATGGTTTTTATTGATGGTAAGCTTCTGCAGAAGGTTTTTATGCATTGCGATTAGTACATATGTTTGTTTATTTAGGATATATAAATAAATTGTAATTTTAAAATTTTAAACTTCACTATTTTTATTGTTTTTTTCAACCCCATCTGATATACCTATTGACTCCACCTTCAGCCAGCTATCCCCATTTGGGTATTGTTAGCGCTCCCCCTCAGCATTTGTTTGATTCTATATTTGAGATCTGGTTGAGAGATCTTGCACATTAGGAAGTAGCTTGTGTGGTAGCCTCTGTGTCGCTGGTGATATCGCCTCTACGATATCAAAAATAGCATCACAGATAAAATGATTAGCATGTTGAAGCAAACTAACAATGCTAGACAAATCAGGATCTGTTTCCTGTTGTGCTAAGCTATCCAACCAAAAAAGTTGATGCAGCCGCAACATCAGCCATAGAAATGGCAGGCCTGAGAATATAGCTAGAATGTAAATAAGCTTTCCTTAGATAAGATTCAATTTTCCTATCTAAAGGATCCTTAAAAGAAGTACTATCTTCCATGGGAATAGTAGTACGCTTGGCAAGAGTAGAAATAGCCCAATCAAACTTAGGAACTTTTTCTCAAAACTCTAATTTAGCCACTGGCAAAGGGTACAACTTTTTAAACCTACAAGGAACAAAAGAAGCACCAGGCTAAGACCATTCCTTAGCAATCACATCAGAAACAGCAACAGGAACAGGGAAAATCTTAGGAGTAATCACAGGAGGTTTATAAACAGAATTTAAACGTTTACTGGATTTGTTATCAAGAGGACCAGACTCCTCAATATCCAAAGTAACCAACACTTCTTTCAACAAAGAACGAATATACTCAATCTTAAAAAGATAAGTTGATTTATCAATGTCAATGTCTGAAGTAGGATATTCTGAGCCAGAGAGATCCTTATCAGAGGAGGATATTTCAGTATGTTGTCGGTCATTACAAAATTCATCAGTTTTATGAGAAGTTTTAAAAGACCTTTTACGTTCATTAGAAGGCGGAATAGCAGACATAGCCTTCTGTATTGCATCAGCAATATAATTTTTCATATCAACAGGGATATTATGTACAACAGATAATGTACTAGTACTAATAGAAACATTTTCGGCATGCAAAAGCTTATCATGACAACTGTTACATACTACAGCCGGAGATATAATCTCAGCTAGTTTACAACAGATACACTTAGCGTTGGTAGAACTGTGTTCAGGCAGCATGGTTCCTACAGTAGCTTCTGATACAGGATCAGATTGAGACATCTTGCAAAATGTAAAAGAAAAAATAACATTTAAACAAAAATAATATAATTTATGTAAAAACTTACCTGATAAATTCATTTATTTCATATTGGCAAGAGTCCATGAGCTAGTGACGTATGAGATATACACATTCCTACTAGGAGGAGACAAAGTTTCCCAAACCTCAAAATGCCTATAAATGCACCTCCCACCACACCCACAACTCAGTTTAACAAATAGCCAAGTAGTAAGGTTATAACAAAAGGAGTAAAAACGCATATAAAAAGAGGAACCAGAAAAATAATTGTGCTTTTATACAAAAAAAACCATAATCACCATAAAAAGGGTGGGCCTCATGGACTCTTGCCAATATGAAAGAAAATTCTTGGATACTTCTCTCATCGCCAGGGAACTCTTTGTTCCTCCCTGATGATTGATGTACGCTACAGTCGTCATGATGTCCGACTGAAATCTTATGAATTTGGCCTCCGCTAGTTGAGGCCAAGCCAGGAGCGCATTGAATATCGCTCTCAGTTCCAAAATGTTTATCGGGAGAAGAGATTCTTCCCGAGACCATAGACCCTGAGCTTTCAGGGAGTCCCAGACCGCGCCCCATCCTAAGAGACTGGCGTCGGTCGTGACAATGATCCACTCTGGTCTGCGAAAACTCATTCCCTGGGACAGGTGATCCTGAGACAACCACCAGAGGAGCGAGTCTCTGGTTTTCTGGTCCATTTGTATCTGGGGAGACAAATCTGCATAATCCCCATTCCACTGCTTGAGCATGCACAGTTGCAATGGTCTTAGATGAATTCTGGCAAAAGGGACTATGTCCATTGCCGCAACCATTAGACCGATTACCTCCATGCACTGAGCCACAGAAGGCTGAGGAATGGCATGAAGAACTCGACAAGCATTTGAAAGTTTTGACTTCCTGACTTCCGTCAGAAAGATTTTCATTTCTACCCAGACTATTATTGTTCCCAGGAAGGGAACCCTTGTGACCGGGGACAGAGAACTTTTTTCTACGTTCACCTTCCACCCGTTAGACCTTAGAAAGGCTAGAACAATATCCGTATGAGCCTTCGCTTTGTGGAAGGACGACGCCTGAATTAAGATGTCGTCTAGGTAAGGTGCTACCGCAATGCCCCTTGGCCTTAGCACTGCTAGAAGGGATCCTAACACCTTTGTAAAAATTCTTGGAGCAGTGGCCAATCCGAAGGGAAGAGCCACAAACTGATAATGCTTGTCCAGGAAGGCGAACCTTAGGAACTGATGGTGAACTTTGTGGATCGGAATATGCAGGTATGCATCTTTTAGGTCCACGGTAGTCATGTATTGACCCTCCTGGATCATTGGTAAAATTGTTCGAATTGTTTCCATTTTGAATGATGGAACTCTGAGGAATTTGTTTAGGATCTTTAAGTCCAGAATTGGCCTGAACGTTCCCTCCTTTTTGGGAACTACAAACAGGTTTGAGTAAAAACCCAGTCCTTGTTCTGCTTTTGGAACTGGGTGTATCACTCCCATTTTTAAAAGGTCTTCTACGCAATGTAAGAATGCCCGTCTCTTTGTCTGGTCTAAAGACAAGTGAGACATGTGAAACCTTCCCTTTGGAAGCCCAGGGGTCTAGGACATCTCTTGCCCAAGCCTGAGCAAAGAGAGAGAGTCTGCCCCCTACCAGATCCGGATTGGGGGCTACCCTTTCATGCTGATTTGGTAGCAGCAGCAGGCTTCTTGGCCTGTTTCCCCTTGTTCCAGCCTTGCAATGGTTTCCATGCTGGTTTGGGCTGGGAAGTGTTACCCTCTTGTCTAGAGGCTGTAGAGCTAGGAGCCGGTCCGTTCCTGAAATTGCGAAAGGAACGAAAATTAGACTTATTTTTTGCTTTGAAAGGTCTATCCTGTGGAAGGGCATGGCCCTTTCCCCCAGTGATGTCTGAAATAATCTCTTTCAATTCTGGCCCGAATAGGGTCTTACCCTTGAAAGGAATAGTAAGCAATTTTGTTTTGGACGACACATCCGCCGACCAAGATTTTAGCCAAAGCGCCCTGCGCGCCACTATTGCAAAACCTGAATTTTTCGCCGCTAATTTAGCTAATGAAAAGCGGCATCTAAAATAAAGGAATTAGCCAACTTCAGTGCGTGAATTCTGTCCATGACTTCATCATATGGAGTCTCCTTCTGGAGCGAATTTTCTAGTTCATCGAACCAAAAAGACGCCGCCGTGGTGACAGGAATAATGCACGAAATTGGTTGAAGAAGGAAACCTTGCTGAACAAATTTTATTAAGCAATCCTTCTAATTTTTTATCCATAGGATCTTTGAAAGCGCAACTGTCCTCTATTGGAATAGTTGTGCGCTTAGCTAACGTTGAAACTGCCCCCTCTACCTTAGGGACCGTCTGCCATGCGACCCTTCTGGGGTCAACAATGGGGAACATTTTCTTAAATATAGGAGGGGGAACAAAAGGAACACCTGGCTTCTCCCACTCCTTAGTCACTATATCCGCCATCTTAGGTATCGCAAACGTATCAGTGTGTACTGGGACCTCTAGGAAATTGTCCATTTTACACAATTTTTCTGGGATCACCAAAGGATCACAATCATCAAGTGCAGCTAGGACCTCCTTAAGTAGGGCGCGGAGGTGTTCTAGCTTAAATTTAAATGTTAGTGTCTCTTTAAATAATAAAAGAGCACACATTATTACTGAAACATCAAAAAACCATGAAATAAACATCCGATTTTAATGAAATTTTCACCACAGAGCCTTAGTGCTTTGAAAAGATTGCACACACAATTTCAGACCAATTAATGCCCAAACCGGAGCTAATAACAGTTATTAACCGGTTAACACACTACAGTACTAGCCCCAGCTTCCCCTGGAGCCTTTACCTTTCTTAGGGATTATTTTAGTAGGAAATAAGCCTCCCTGGAGTCCTTTCTGATGCCCCACATGAAGCTGCATGGACTGCCTAGGCAAAATCAACTGCGCAATTGAGGCCTCCTCCCTCTTCATTCCAGAGTGGAGGGGCCTTTCTGACTAGATTTAGGTGTCCAAATAAGTGCCAGGCCAAAATTAAACCCCAAAAGTGTTTTAAAGTCTGCAAAAACACCCTATTTATAGTGAAAAACATGCTAAAAAGCAATCGATTTTAAAGCCCACAATAGTGTCAACCAGCATAGAGCCCTAAATATAAGCCATCATTTTATACAGAGTCTAAGAAAAAATGGCTTACCTATCCCAGAGGGAATTTCTGACAGTCTTCTAGCATTACATGGTCTTGTTAGAAAAATGACTGATCATACCTGAAGCAGTTAAGCCTGCAAACTGTTCCCCCCAACTGATGTTCTCTGGTTTCAACAGTCCTGCGTGGGAACAGCAATGGATTTTAGTTACTGGTGCTAAAATCATACTCCTCTCAACAGAAATCTTCTTCACTTTCTGCTGCAGAGTAAATAGTACAAACCGGCACTATTTTAAAATAACAAACTCTTGATAGAAGAAATAAAAAACTACAACTAACACCACATACTCTTTACCACCCCCATGGAGATGCTACTTGTTCAGAGCGGCAAAGAGACTGACTGGGGGGCGGAGCTAGAGGGGGAGCTATATGGACAGCTCTGCTGTTGTGCTCTCTTTGCCACTTCCTGTAGGGAATGAGAATATCCCACAAGTAAGGATGAAGCCGTGGACCGGACACACCAATGTAGGAGAAATAGCACGGAGTTCTAAAATATTGATTGGTAACCTCGCCTCTTGAGGATTCCAAACCCCTTGTGCTGTCAGAGACCCCCAGACAGCTCCCCAACCTGAAAGACTTGCATCTGTAGAGACTACAGTCCAGGAAGGACGAACAAAAGAGGCCCCTTGAACAATACAATGATGGTCTAACCACCAAGTCAGAGAGAGTTGAGCGTTGGGATTTAAGAATATCAATTTTGATATCCGAGTATAATCCCTGCAATTGATTCAGCATACAAAGTGGAAGAGGTCTCATATGAAAACGAGCAAAGGGGATCGCGTCCGATGCTGAAGTCATGAGACCTAAAACTTCCATGCACATAGCCACTGAAGGGAATGATAGAGACTGAAGGTTTAGACAGGTTAAAACCAACTTCAAATGTCTCTTGTCTGTTAAAGAAAGAGTCATGGACACTGAATCTATCTGGAAACCTAAAAAGGTGACCCTTGTCTGAGGAATCAAGGAACTTTTTATTAAATTGATCCTCCAACCATGTCTTCGAAGAAACAACACTAGTTGATTTGTGTGAGATTCTGCTAAATGAAAAGATTGAGCCAGTACCAAGATATCGTCCAAATAAGGAAACACTGCAATACCCTACTCTCTGATTACAGATAGAAGGGAACCTAGAACCTTTGAAAAGATTCTTGGAGCTGTCGCTAGGCCAAATGGAAGAGCAACAAATTGGTAATGCTTGTCTAGAAAACAGAATCAGAATGTGAAGATATGCATCCAGTAAGTCTATTGTGGACATGTAATAACCTTGCTGAACAAAAGGCAGAATAGTCCTTATAGTCACCATCTTAAAAGTTGGGACCCTTACAAAATGATTAAAAAACTTCAGATCTGGTCTGAATTAATTTTCCTTCTTTGGGACAATGAACAGATTTGAATAAAAACCCAGACCCTGTTCCAGAAGTGGAACTTGTACAATTACCCCTGAAAGCTCCTGATCTGAAACACACTTCAGAAAGGTCTGAGCTTTCACAGGATTTGTTCGAACGTGAGAGAGAAAGAATCTTATCACAGGAGGTCTTATTCTGAAACCTATTTGTTACCCCTGAGAGACAATGTTCTGAATCCAATGATTCTGAACGGAATCTGCCCAAATGTCTTGAAATAATTTCAATTTGCCCCCCACCAGTAGAACTGGATTGAGGGCCGCACCTTTATGCAGTCTTGGGGGCTTGCTTTGGTTTCTTATAGGGCTTGGATTTATTCCAACTTGAAGATGGCTTCCAATTGGAACCAGAGTCCTTAGGGGAAGGAGTGGGTTTTCTGTTCTCTATTCTGACGAAAGGAACGAAAACTATATGAAGCTTTAGATTTACCCTTAGATTTTTTATCTTGGGGCAAAAAAACTCCCTTTCCCCCGTAATAGTGGAAATAATAGAATCCAACTAAGAACCAAATAAATTATTACCCTGCAATGATAGAGATAGTAACCTAGATTTAGATACCATGTCAGCATTCCAAGATTTGAGCCATAAAGCTCTTCTAGCTAAATAGCTAAAGACATAGATTTAACATAAATCTTGATGATATCAAAAATAGTTTTAATATGTTTATTGTAGATAGGTTTATACAAGTAGATTATATGAGTATATCTCACTAATATCACTAACAGCCGATCATTTGTTCTTACTATTGAGCAATCCATATCCCTCCTGTGAAGGTATCAACCATACAGAGAACCTGGGTTTATAAACTATTGATTCAATGAGTTTAAAACAAGCTGAGTTACGTCTCTATCTTTCAGCGCAATGTGCCGAACAGGTCTCTTTCCCCGCGAATAGATAGTGAAAGTCTGGAAGTGCGGTTACTAGATGTGATGTCACTTCCGGTTTCGCTTAATCAGCGGTGGAGATTGACTTAGGAGTGCGTCTTCATTTGAGGCACTGAGCGGATGTAGATAGAGACAAATCATACCAGGGCACATCTTAACTGTAATTTGACATATCCGGGTCATGTATTAGCCTCTGATTCATAATTTGAACGTTTTTGGCGCCAGTTTATTTCGGCACAAATTTCAGAAACGTTACAATTGGCTGGGACACCTCATTTAAGGTAGGATACAACAAGCCGATATCAGTCTTGAGAAAGGTCCTCTGGGATCGAAACGCATAGATATACTGATATAACGGCTCAGGTTCTCTATTGGTAAGTTCAATACTTACATTTGATTATTTTAGTAGCAATATTGCACTATGTTTTTTCATTTTATATAGATTCATTGAGGAAAATCATCTTTATAAGAACACTTCACTTGAAAAGAAATTATCTATAGAGGGAAAGCATCTAAAAGCACTCTCTGAAGCGGGTTTTCATTTTAGGATATAACTTATTTTTGGATTTAACAACATATATTGGAACACAGTTTTTTTATTGGGACACACATATATATAATTTTTGTAACATATATATATTTTTTGTGACATTCTTCACATTTTTTAGGTGTACACCTGGTTTTTCATACGGTCACATCTTTTTTTGGTCACCTTTTTATTTTTATATTTTTTATTATATACATTTTTTTCACCATAATTTTTCACATTTTCCACACGGATTAACCTAATTTTTAACATGTTTTTTTATATGGATCAATCACATCTCATCGGATTAATTTGGATATTATAATAGAACATTTTGTATCATACACTATTATTGGACTACTATTTTGGACTTTTGTACCCCTGTTATTTTGGACTTTTGTACCATTGATGTTTATTTAGGGCAAGTTTAACCAAATTGAGGTTTTATTCAGGGATTCTTCATAGAATTTTCCGTACATAGGGTATATGAAAATTTATTTAATACACCAGTTATCCGATTACCGCATTGTATTATACAGAATACCAAGAGGATCTCATATGGTTTTTATTGATGGTAAGCTTCTGCAGAAGGTTTTTATGCATTGCGATTAGTACATATGTTTGTTTATTTAGGATATATAAATAAATTGTAATTTTAAAATTTTAAACTTCACTATTTTTATTGTTTTTTTCAACCCCATCTGATATACCTATTGACTCCACCTTCAGCCAGCTATCCCCATTTGGGTATTGTTAGCGCTCCCCCTCAGCATTTGTTTGATTCTATATTTGAGATCTGGTTGAGAGATCTTGCACATTAGGAAGTAGCTTGTGTGGTAGCCTCTGTGTCGCTGGTGATATCGCCTCTACGATATCAAAAATAGCATCACAGATAAAATGATTAGCATGTTGAAGCAAACTAACAATGCTAGACAAATCAGGATCTGTTTCCTGTTGTGCTAAGCTATCCAACCAAAAAAGTTGATGCAGCCGCAACATCAGCCATAGAAATGGCAGGCCTGAGAATATAGCTAGAATGTAAATAAGCTTTCCTTAGATAAGATTCAATTTTCCTATCTAAAGGATCCTTAAAAGAAGTACTATCTTCCATGGGAATAGTAGTACGCTTGGCAAGAGTAGAAATAGCCCAATCAAACTTAGGAACTTTTTCTCAAAACTCTAATTTAGCCACTGGCAAAGGGTACAACTTTTTAAACCTACAAGGAACAAAAGAAGCACCAGGCTAAGACCATTCCTTAGCAATCACATCAGAAACAGCAACAGGAACAGGGAAAATCTTAGGAGTAATCACAGGAGGTTTATAAACAGAATTTAAACGTTTACTGGATTTGTTATCAAGAGGACCAGACTCCTCAATATCCAAAGTAACCAACACTTCTTTCAACAAAGAACGAATATACTCAATCTTAAAAAGATAAGTTGATTTATCAATGTCAATGTCTGAAGTAGGATATTCTGAGCCAGAGAGATCCTTATCAGAGGAGGATATTTCAGTATGTTGTCGGTCATTACAAAATTCATCAGTTTTATGAGAAGTTTTAAAAGACCTTTTACGTTCATTAGAAGGCGGAATAGCAGACATAGCCTTCTGTATTGCATCAGCAATATAATTTTTCATATCAACAGGGATATTATGTACAACAGATAATGTACTAGTACTAATAGAAACATTTTCGGCATGCAAAAGCTTATCATGACAACTGTTACATACTACAGCCGGAGATATAATCTCAGCTAGTTTACAACAGATACACTTAGCGTTGGTAGAACTGTGTTCAGGCAGCATGGTTCCAACAGTAGCTTCTGATACAGGATCAGATTGAGACATCTTGCAAAATGTAAAAGAAAAAATAACATTTAAACAAAAATAATATAATTTATGTAAAAACTTACCTGATAAATTCATTTATTTCATATTGGCAAGAGTCCATGAGCTAGTGACGTATGAGATATACACATTCCTACTAGGAGGAGACAAAGTTTCCCAAACCTCAAAATGCCTATAAATGCACCTCCCACCACACCCACAACTCAGTTTAACAAATAGCCAAGTAGTAAGGTTATAACAAAAGGAGTAAAAACGCATATAAAAAGAGGAACCAGAAAAATAATTGTGCTTTTATACAAAAAAAACCATAATCACCATAAAAAGGGTGGGCCTCATGGACTCTTGCCAATATGAAAGAAAATTAATTTATCAGGTAAGTTCATACATAAATTATGTTTTCTTTCATGTAATTGGCAAGAGTCCATGAGCTAGTGACGTATGGGATAGAAATACCCAAGACGTGGAAGTCCACAGAAGAGTCACTAGAGAGGGAGGGATAAAATAACAGCCATTTCCACTGAGAAATTAAATCCACACAATAATTAAGTTTTCCTTGAAAAAAAATTAAATCAAAAGCAGTAGAATCGAACTGAAAAAGCTGCCTGAATAATATTTTTACCAAAGACTGCTTCAGAAGACGCAACATACATTAAAATAGTAAAAACAATACAAGTATGCAAAGAAGAACAAAATACTGCTTTGCAAATTTGATCATCCGAAGCTTCAATCTGAAAAAGCCCAAGAAATGGCGACTGAATTTAGCAGAATTAGCTGTAAATCTGAGGCGGAACCTACCCAACTTCCAAATAAGCCTTGAAAAACAAAAGCTTTAACCAGGATCCCAAAGAAATGGCAGAGGCTTTCTAACCTTTTCTGAAACCAGAAAAACAACAAATAGACTAGAAGTCTTCTGAAATCCTAATAACCTCGATATAGAATTACAAAACTCTTACCATATCCAAAGGATGTAAAGAACTATCAAAGAATTCTTTAGGATTAGAAAATAAGGAAGGAACAACAATTCCTCTATTAATGTTGTTCAAATGCACAACCTTAGGAAAAAAGAAGTCCACAAAACAATTTATCTAGATTAAAAAAATCAGATAAGGAGACACAGAAGAGAGCTGATAAATCAGAAACTCTTCTAGCAGAAGAGATAGACAAAATAAACAATACTTTCCAAGAAAGTAGATAATCTTTAAAGGGACACTGTACCCAAATTTTTATGATTCAGATAGAGCATGCAATTTTAAGCAACTTTCTAATTTACTTCTGTTATCAATTTTTCTTCGTTCTCTTGATATCTTTATTTGAAAAAGAAGGCATCTAAGCTGAGGAGCCAGCAAACTTGTGGTTCAGAACCATGGACAGCGTTTGTTTATTGGTGCTGCCCAATCAGCAAGGACAACCCAGGTTGTTCACCAAAAATGGGCCGGCATCTAAACTTAAATTCTTGCTTTTCAAATAAACATACCAAGAGAATGAAGAAAATTTGATAATAGGAGTACATTAGAAAGTTGCTTAAAATTGCATGCTCTATCTGAATCACAAAAGAAAAAATTTGGGTACAGTGTCCATTTAAAGAAAATATAGGCTCAAAAGAAAGAGCCTGCAAAATCCTTGAACCAAATTAAGACTCCAAAAAGGAGACTTAATAAATGAATAGGCTTGATACAAACCAAAAAGCCTAAACAAAACAGTGAATATCAGGAAGTTTAAAAAACAAACAGAAAGAACAGATTTTTGTCCCTTCAAAAGATTTGCAGACAAACCCTTATCCAAACCATCCTGAAGAAACTGAAAACCCTAGGAATTCTAAAAGAATGCCAAGAGAATTTATGAAAAGAACACCATAAAATATAGGTTTTCAAAACCAGATAATTCATGTTCCGTGAAACAGACTTATAAGCCTGCAACATAGTGATAAAAACTGAGTCAGAGAAACCTCTATGACTAAACACTAATCAATTTCCATACCTTCAAATTAGTAATTTGAGATACTGATGGAAAATTGGCCCATGAAACAAGAGAGCTGGCCAAAGAAAAAGCGGCCAAGGATGGCAACTGGACATTCGGACAAGATCCACATACCAAACCTGTGAGGCCATGCTGATGCTATCAAACACATGAGATTGTTCCAATATGATCTTGCAAATCACCCTTGGAAGAAAAACAGAAGCGAAAGTATGTAGCCAGGTTGCAAAACCAAGACACTGCTAATACATCCACCATTTCCGCCTGAGGATCCCTGGACCTGAAAAGGTACCTGGGAAATTAAGAAAACACATCTGTATAGAGATACCACTCTCCCGGATGAAAAGATTGACAGCTGAGATAATTCCCCCTAAGTACGTATTCAAGATACTTCTTAATTGCTAAGGGACTGCGAGTTCCTATTCGATGATTGACATATGCCACAGTTGTGATACTGTCTGTCTGAAAGCAAAAAAAACTAAATTTATGCTTACCTGATAAATTTGTTTCTTTTTAGACACGAGTCCACGGATTTCATCATTACTTGTGGGATTACGCCTCCTGGTCAGCAGGAGGAGGCAAAGAGTACCACAGCAGAGCTGTATATATAGCTCCTCCCTTCCCTCCCACTCCAGTCATTCGACCGAAGTAAGGAAGAGAAAGGAAACGCTAAGGTGCAGAGGTGACGGTAGTTTAACCAAAATAAAAACCTGTCTCAGATAACAGGGCAGGTCATGGACTCATCGTATCTAAAAAGAAACACATTTTTCAGGTAAGCATAAATTTTCTTTTCTTTTTAAAGACACGATGAGTCCACGGATTTCATCCTTACTTGTGGGATACAATACCAAAGCTATAGTAGACGGATGAAAAGGGAGGGACAAGACAGGGAACCTAAACGGAAGGCAACACTGCTTGAAGAACCTTTCTCCCAAAAACAGCCTTAGTCGAGGCAAAAGTATCAAATTTGTAAAATGTAGAAAAAGTGTGAAGAGAAGACTAAGTTGCAGCCTTGCAAATCTGCTCAACAGAAGCATCATTTTTGAATGCCCATGAGGAAGCAACAGCCCTAGTGGAATGAGCCGTAATTTTTTCAGGAGGCCACTGTCCAGCAGTCTCATATGCAAAGCGGATGATACTCTTCAGCCAAAAGAGAGGTAGCCATAGCTTTCTGACCCTTACATTTTCCCGAAAAAACGACAAAGTAAATGATTGACGAAAATCTTTAGTTGCCTTTAAGTAAAATTTTAATGCACGAACTACATCCAAATTATGTAGAAGGCGTTCCTTCTGAGAAGGAGGATTAGGACACAAGGAAGGAACAACAATCTCCTGATTAATGTTCTTGTCCGAAACAACTTTAGGAAGAAAACCAAGTTTAGTACGTAAAACCACCTTATCTGAATGAAAAATAAGGTAAGGAGAATTATATTGTAATGCCGAAAGTTCAGACACTCTTCGAGCAGAAGAAATGGCAACAAGAAACAAAACTTTCCAAGATAACAACTTAATATCTAAGGAATGCATAGGTTCAAACGGAACCCCTTGAAGAACTTTAAGAACTAAATTCAAACTCCATGGAGGAACAATTGGTTTAAACACAGGCCTGATTCTAATCAAAGCCTGACAAAAAGATTGAATATCTGGAACATCTGCCAGACGCTTGTGCAACAAAACAGATAAGGCAGAGATCTGACCCTTTAGAGAACTTGCCGATAACCCCTTCTCCAATCCTTCTTGGAGAAAAGACAAAATCCTGGGAATCCTAACTCTACTCCATGAGTAGCCCTTGGATTCACACCAATAAAGATATTTGCGCCCTATCTTATGGTAAATCTTCCTAGTAACCGGCTTACGCGCCTGAATTAAGGTATCTATGACCGAATCAGAAAAACCTCGCTTGGATAAGATTAAGCGTTCAATCTCCAAGCAGTCAGCTGCAGAGAAACTAGATTAGGGTGGTGGAAGGGACCCTGAATGAGAAGGTCCTCTCTCAATGGAAGCATCCAAGGCGGCAGAGACGACATGTCAACCAGATCGGCATACCAAATCCTGCGAGGCCACGCAGGAGCAATGAGGATCACTGATGCCCTCTCCTGTTTGATTCGAGCAATAACCTGGGGAAGGAGCGCAAACGGGGGGGAATACATATGCTAGGCTGAAGGACCAAGGAACTGCCAAGGCATCTATCAGCTCGGACCTGGACCCATATCTCGGAAGCTTGGCATTCTGACGAGACGCCATGAGATCTAACTCCGGCCGACCTCATCTGAGAATCAGGTTGGAAAATATTTCCGGATGGAGTTCCCACTCTCCTGGATGAAAAGTCTGTCTGCTCAGAAAATCTGCTTCCCAGTTTTCCACCACTGGGATGTAGATCGCCGACAGATGGCAAGAGCGAGCCTTCGCCCACTGGATTATCTTGGATACTTCATCGCTAAGGAACTCCTTGTTCCTCCATGATGATTGATGTAAGGCACCGTCGTTATGTTGTCCGATTGGAATCTGATGAATTGTGCGGAAACCAGCTGAGGCCAGGCCCGAAGCGCATTGAAGATCGCCCTCAGCTCTAGAATGTTGATGGGAAGGAGAGACTCTGCCTGAGTCCATACTCCCTTAGCCTTTAAAGAGCCCCAAACCGCTTACCATCCTAAAAGGCTTGCATCCGTTGTCACAATCACCCATGAAGGTCTGCAAAAGCATGTCCCCTGGGATAGATGATCCAGAGACAACCACCATAGAAGAGAGTCCCTCGTCTCTTGATCTAGGGTTATTCGAGGAGACAAATCTGTATAATCTCCATTCCACTGCCTGAGCATGCTTAGCTGCAGAGGCCTGAGATGAAAACGAGCAAACGTTATGTCCATTGCCGCCACCATCAATCCGATTACCTCCATGCACTGAGCCACTGACAGCCGAGGATTGTATTCAGAATCTTTTGACCTCCGTCAGAAAAATTCTCATGGATATAGAGTCGATGAGAGTTCCCAGGAAGGGTACCCTTGTCTGCGGAATTAACAAACTCTTTTCCAGATTTACCTTCCACCAGTGAGTTCTCAGGAAGGATAGCACAATATCGGTATGGGACCTTGTTAATTGATAAGATGACGCCTGGATTAGGATATCGTCCAGATAAGACACCACCACAATGCCCCGCGGTCTTAGAACCGCCAGTAGAGACCCCAGAACCTTTGTGAAAATTCTGGGTGCTGTGGCCAGACCGAAAGGGAGAGCCACGAACTGAAAATGTTTGTCCAGAAAGGCAAACCTCAGGAACTTGTGATGATCTCTGTGGATAGGAACATGAAGATATGCATCCTTTAGATCCACGGTAGTCATAAATTGACCCTCCTGGAACAATGGAAGAATGGTACGAATAGTTTCCATCTTGAAAGATGGAACTCTGAGAAACTTGTTTAGACTCTTGAGGTCTAAAATAGGTCTGAAAGTTCACTCCTTCTTGGGGACTACAAACAGATTTGAATAAAACCCCTGTCCCTGTTCCTGTAATTGAACAGGACAGAATATTCCCATGGAAGAGAGGTCTCTTACCCAATGTAAGAACGCCTCTCTTTTTATCTGGTTTGCAGATAATCTTGAAAGAAGAAACCTTCCTCGAGGGGAAGAATTTCTGAACTCCAGTTTGTATCCCTGAGACACTATTTCTAGAGCCAAGGGATCCTGAACATCTCGCACCCAAGCCTCGATGAAAAATGAAAGTCTGCCCCCTACCAGATCCGGTCCCGGATCGGGGGCCGACCCTTCATGCTGACTTGGAAGCAGCAGGTTTCTTTGATTGTTTACCCTTGTTCCATGACTGGTTGGGTCTCCAGGTAGACTTGGAATGTGAATAGTTTCCTTCCTGTTTAGAGGAAGCTGAGGAGTTTCCCTTGAAATTTTGAAAGGAGCGAAAATTACTTTGTCGACCCTTCTGTTTGGATCGTTTATCCTGAGGGAGGAGATGACCCTTGCCTCCTGTGATGTCAGAAATAATTTCCTTCAAGCCAGGTCCAAACAAGGTCGTCCCCTTGTAAGGAATGGCCAGCAGCTTAGACTTGGATGTGACACATCAGCAGACCAAGGTTTCAAACATAATGCCCTGCGGGCTAAGACCGAAAAACCTGAACTCTTAGTAGCCAATTTAGTAATCTGCAGAGAAGCATCAGTAATAAACAAATTAGCTAATTTAAGAGCTTTAATCCGATCCATTATCTCTTCCAGAGAAGTCTCCGTCTTAAGAGACTCTGCAAGAGCATCAAACCAATAAGCTGCCGCACTAGTGACCGTAACAATGCAAGCAGCCGGTTGTAAAAGTAAACCCTGATGGACATAAATTCTTTTAAGTAGGTTCTCCAACTTCTTATCCATAGGATCTTTGAAAGCACAACTATCCTCAATAGGAATAGTAGTCCGCTTAGCCAGGGTGGAAATAGCTCCCTCCACCTTAGGGACCGACTGCCAAGAGTCCCTGACAGTGTCAGATATAGGGAACATCTTCTTGAAAATTGGAGAATAAGAGAAGGGAATACCTGGTCTCTACCATTCCTTAGCAATAATTTCCGAAGTTCATTTGGGAACCGGAAAAACATCAGAGTAAGAAGGCACTTCCAAGTATCTGTCCAACTTACTCAACTTCTCTGGAGGGACCACTATCGTATCACAGTCGTCCAAAGTCACTAAAACCTCCCTTAGTAATAAGCAGAGGTGTTCTAGTTTAAACTTGAAAGAAACCACTTCTGAATCAGTCAAAGGTAAGGAACTTCCAGAGTCAGAAATTTTGCCTTCCGACAGAACCTCCATACCCTCCAACTCCGAACCCTGGGAGGGTACGTCCGAGATTACCATGAAGGTATCCAAAACTTCATTGACCACCTAGTTGTCCTTCCTCTTATGCTTGCCTTGAAATATAGGAAAGGCAGATAACGCATCAGAAAGCGTAGAAGACATAACTGCAGCTATGTCTTTTAAAGTAACTACAGCAGAAACTGGAGAAGAAGTACAGGGCACTGCTTGAGCGGGCGCTAAGGGCTCTGACGCTTGGGGAGAAAGCTGCGGCATATTCTGCATCTCCTTGTTAGATTCCTGAGAAGCATCCGCTTTGTTCAAGGTTTTATCAAAGAAAATCCTCTCTCTATAGCTTAAAAAATATATACTAGCCCTTTAAAGGAAATAACTCCTTTAAACCTTAGGCAACCACTCTCTAATGAATTGAAAAAAGGAAGCAAAAGGAAGCATTGACTAATACTCAATTAGAAACTAAACTAAACTGGCCCTTTAAAAAAATAAAAATATATTATATATTTTGGAATGACCCCTTTAAATTTAAAACATGTTCTTCTTAAGGATGAAACTTCAGTAAATATTGCACCCCTATGCCTCAGCAGCTCTGCGGAGGTGCCTACCTGGTAACCCGGAATTTAGACTGCTCCTCCAGCAAGCTTAATAGTGACAGCCAGCAAGCGATAACAAATGCTAACAACCCCTTGCTCTGTTATAAACCAAGAGGTTCCTAGCGTAACACCCAGCTGGGAAGACTGATGTCGGCTCCGGAACTGCGCGGCGTCACTGAAGTAAACCGAAGCGCGCAAAAAAGAGCCCCGCCCTTTGTGGGCATTAAAATCTAAAGAACACTGCGTGGCTAAAAATAACATAAAACCAGACCGTCTTTCAGTGCCTGTTTATATTGCCTCCCTCAACGGCTAAGACATGTCTGTCACATAGCCGTTAACACAAGGAAAAGTGAAGCCCTACTTAAACATGCCTTTACAGTTTCAGTGCCTGTTTCAAAAACCACTTGGTTATGCAAATTAACCCCAAGCGTAGCCCAGTACCATAATAAAGTTGCCATGTGAGGAAGTCCCTTACTGTTAATGAGACTAAGTCCCCAATACAAGCGTGGCCCAGAGTCTGCCAAATGCTGTCAGGTAAAAGAGCACTTCACTGACAGAGCCCCTGATTCCCATAATATGTACATAAGTGCAGAAAACCTCTCTGAGGTAAATATATCCCTGAGGAATATTCCTGTAGAGAAATAAAGGCTGCACTTACCTCTTATGCTGTCCGACAGCAAGACAGCTTCAACAGGGTTCAGAGGTCCATAGGTTCCCTCCTATAGTCCTGTAGACAAGATGAAGCTAGATCCAGCTTAGGCCATCACAAAAAGGTCAGCATCACAGTATGGGAGGCGTAGTGGGAATTATGTCCCACCAGTTCCCATTGCTCTAAAGTCACCAATAGCTCTACTCTAGAGACTGACATGGACTACGGCTACACCCTAGAAAAAGTACCACTCTCTGGCACCACTTAAAAAATAATAAACTCTTGATTGAAGAATCTAATCTAACACCTCACTCCTTCCTATCACTAACGTAGGCAAAGAGAATGATTGGAGTGAGAGGGAAGGGAGGAGCTATATATACAGCTCTGCTGTGGCGCTCTTTGCCTCCTCCTGCTGACCAGGAGGCGTAGTCCCACAAGTAAGAATGAAATCCGTGGACTCATCGTGTCTTGAAAAGAGGCCAAGCCTGAAAGAGCTCTGAAAATAGCACAGAGTTCTAAAATAGAGACCCTCAGACAGCTCCCCAACCTGTAAGACTTGCATCCATTAAGAATACAGTCCAGGAAGGACAAACAAAAGGAGGCCCCCTGAATAAAACGATGATAGTCTAATCACCAAATCAGAGAGAGTTAAGTGTTGGGATTTAAGAATATCAACTGTGATATCTGAAAACAATGCCTGTACCATTGAATTAGAATGCAAAGCAAAAGAGGTCTCAGATGAAAAACGAGCAAAGGGAACCATGTCCAAAGCAGCAGTTATGAGACCTAAAACTTCCATACACATAGCAACTAAAAGGAATGTTCTAGACTGTAGGCTAACACCAATACAATCGACTTTTGTCCGATAAAGACAAAGGGCTCTATTTATCATTCCAATTCTCCTATATTTTCTCCTAAAAGTTCTCATGAGAAATAATTCTCCTATTTATCATTCAAAAATACTCCTAAAATTGGGCAAATTCGACTGTAAAATTCTCCTACTCTGTTCTAACTCTCCTTGGAGAACATGTTCTCCAAAAAAAGGGTTAAATTAGATCTTTTTAGTCGTATTTCATAGAGTTCTCCTCATAATTCTCCTAGTTACAAATTTATCATTTATATTCTCCTGTGGAGGACTGAAAGTTCTCCTGCAAGTTCCTACCTTAAAGTTCTCCATAACTACAGTGGAGAACAGCATTAGAAATCTATTCTCTACCAGTTGTAGAAGCAGTTACACACAAAAAAAGGGCTCTACAAGGTGCAAAAATTATCTATAACAAAGCACAATAATAATGGTTATTGGAGTGCAATAATAATTTATGATGGAGTAAAAAAAATAAATATAATGGAGCACCAAAATAATATATAACAGAGCACAAAAATGATATCTATTGGGGCATAAAAATAAGATATAAAAAAGTGCTAAAATTGAAGCACTAAAACAATGAAAATGTAGATCTATTTTCTTATATAAAAGTTTGCTGAAAAGAGGCGTTAACAAAGCTACTAGGAAGGCTGTATAAAGAATTCTATTGGTTTATATATGATTGACATGGAGAATAGTTGCTTATTTTTAGTGATAAATAAGGAGAATATACTAATCCGACTGGAGAAATTTATCATTAGTTCTCCCCAGCTCTCCTCAGCTCTCCCATGGAGAAAAAACAACTTTTTTTATGATAAATATGGGCGTACATGTGCTCCTCTCCTAAGGAGAGCTGTGGAGAACTGATAGGAGAACAGAAAGGAGAATTCCCCAAATGATTGATAAATGGAGCCCATAGTCATGAACACAGAATCCATCTAGAAACCCAAAAATAAGTGACCCTTGTCTGAGGAATCACAAAACTTAGGTAAAATAAATCCTCTATCCATGTCTTGAAAAAACAAAACTAGTTGATTCATGAGAGAAAAGATAAAGCTAATACCAATACCAATATACCATCCAAATAAGGAAATACCACAATACCCTACCTTCTTATTACAGAAAGAAGAGCACCCAGAATCTTTTGAAAAGATGCAATGCACATTTTTATTCAATACAGTATTCTTATTAAAAACGTGTATTATATTTACAATTAAAAACAATATTTTTTTAATAGACCGTAAAGCCTGTACATTGCAGGCACCACTCTTTTTCCTTGTCTGTTTAAAAATATCTATCATTGGAGCGTGTGTGAGAGAATCATGTTCCTATTGGAGTGTGTTTATAGGGACTCTTTCTAGCAAGTAAGATCTAGAGAATTTGTTTGTTGCGCATAGCTGCTGGGTGAGTTCAGCAGTAAACTGTGTCCCTTGGTCCAAAATAATCTCCCTGGGGAAACCCACTCTGGCAAATATCCGGAGCAGGGCATCGGCTACTGTCTCTGCCTTGATGTTGGTTAGGGGGATTGCCTCTGGGTACCGGGTAGCGTAGTCCACTACCGTCAGTATATATCTCTTTCCCGAGGGGCTGGGACGGGGCAACGGTCCGACAATGTCAACAGCTATCCTGCTGAACGGTTCGTCGATGATAGGGAGGGGGTGCAGGGAAGCTTTGGAGTGCTCACCTGTCTTCCATACTCTCTGATAGATGTCACAGGTACAGCAGTACTGTCTCACGTCCCCCATAATCCCGGTCCAGAAAAAGGTCTGGGTAAGTCGATGGCGGGTCCTAGTAATCTTTAGATGTCCTGCCAGGGGAATGTTGTGCCCCATGTGTAGTAGATTGTAAAGATACTTTTGCGCTACCACCAACTGTCACTTGGGCATCTGCCTGCTCCCACCACCCTCTATAACCCAGTACAGGAGTCCTCTGTACCACTCAAAGCGGTCCCCTCCTAACCTACTGGGGTATGTCACCGCTCAGGCCCGGTAGGGGGCTAACGTCTGGTCACATAACGTCTCCTGGGCAAAGTCGAGGGGGAAGCCCAGGAGATGGGGAATCTGTCGGGGTAGTAGTCGGGTGGGTGTGGCTTACCTGGGTCCCATACTTGAGTGCTTCAGCATGGCGTCTGCCTGGTTGGCGGGTGGTAACTGGGAGAGCATCCGTAGAGTCATCTATAAGAAAGGAGGAGGTGAGATGTCCCAAGTCATTCCCTAACAGAACTTTTGCCGGTAAGTGTCCCATGACACCCACTTGCACAGCATGGGAACTGGCATCCCAATCTAAGTGGACCCGTGCTGTGGGGATTTGGAGCACCTTACCCCAGCCACATGAACTGTAACTGATTTCCTGGTCTGGTCCGAACTGGTGACCAGATGTAGCTGGAAAAGAGTAATGGTGGTGCCGCTGTCCCATAACCCTTGGGCCTGCTGGCCGTTAATCCACAAAGGCTGGCGATGATGCAAACTATTGTCGCCAGCTGCCGCTTCTACCAGTTGTACCTCATGCAAGACCCCAAATTCCTCTTCAGCCCAGGTGGCGGGGTCAGCAGGGCTCCCTGACTCCAAGCAGTGAGCTGCTGCTCTGGAAACCCCAGCCGGTGCCCTGGTCCAGTTGGTAGGGGGAGGATTCCTCTGACAATTGGACCGTACATGAACGATCTGATCACACCCGTAGCACCGGATTCCCCTCTTACAGGGCAGACTGGGGCCAAAAGAGCGGGGTTGAGCCGGTGGAGCAGAAGGGTACCGGTAGGTTACAGGAGGAAAAGGAGGTGCGGTAGTAGGGCGGACCATTAGACGGGGTTCGGGGCAAACCGTGCGTCGAGCATCTAAGAACTGGTCCGCCAGAACTGCTGCTTGATCTACTGTGGCGGTTTTCTGATCCCAGACCCATTCTCGTACCTCTGGCGGGGAGTGGTCATAAAAGTGCTCCTGCAGGATGAGCTGGGAGGCATGGGCCAGGGTGGTCACTTGGCAACCAGAGAACCAATAGTCCAGGAAGCGGGTGAACTGGTGGGTCCACTCGGTAAATGGTTGCGCCTCTCTCCTTCTCAGACTTCAGAACTTGAGACAATGCACCTCTGGAGTAATGGCATACTGGGCCAGGATGCACTCTTTCACCTGATCATAGCTCAGCTTGTCTTCCAGGGGGATAGCCTCAAAAGCGTCCAAAGCCCTTCCCGACAGCTTTCCTATCAGGAGGGTGACCCAGTCAGTCTCGCCAATACCCTGCAGCTCACACTGGGTCTCAAATACCTGGAGGTACCGGTCAATTTCTTCCTCTCCGTCTGTAAAGGCACGGAAGGCCTCATGGGGTAACTTCTTTTGGGTGAAGCGGGCCAGTGTGGCTCCCGATAGAGCATTCTGGACCTCCAGCATCTTGAGACGAGTGATGTGGGCAATAATCTTAGTTATCACCTCCTGTGGTGGGGTAGTCCCATAAAGTGTCAGCCGCCATTGGATCGACCGCTGGACTTCAGACATATCAGTCCTCCCTGTTGAGGGCTTGCTGGCCTGATCCCTGGCCTGATCTCTAGCTTGGTCGCCCTCCATCAGCTCTGCAATGATGGCTGCTTTCAAATTATTGCTGGCCACTTGTCCACAAGCTTCCAGCAAGTCTTCAGGGTACTCCTCTTAAGTCCAGAGTACTGCTGCTCCATCCGAAGGAATCCTGTTGGTGGTTTAAATGTTCCAGGTAGAAGGAAACATCCCACCGCTGCCAACCGGATATGACGGACTCCGGATACCCCCGACTGGGTATCTCTGCCAAACGATCCTTCTTTACCCTGGAACCTGTAGCTGTATAGCGGGAAAGTGATTATAGCAAGTAGCCCATCCTAATAACCAGACAAGACCAGTATTAAGGTGAAACACAAACAGCCTTTATTGGAACAAACACACAGCTTATATACACAATTGTAATCTGATAAGAGCCTTATCTGATCAAGAGATCACCGCCCTTCCAGACAGGATGGCGCATCCATAGGGCCGTAGGAGTATAGAGATCCCTACAATAGCTAGGTCGCAGTTTCAGGGTGATCCCGAGGGAGCGTCAGCTATTCCAGGGTACCATTGAAGAGCCCTGGGCCCCCAGATGTCACAGTCCAAAAAGCGACATGATCCATGGCTGGGGGGCAGAGTGGCAGCCTGGCAAAGGGTACTTATGACTAGCATGAGGTGGGGAGGTGTCAAAAACCCCAGGTTCCCGAGTGAGCTCCCTCTTAGTAATCACCCCAATCCATGCCCATCAAAGGGTATGACAAGTCCCCAAAAGAGCAGAGCTCTGGGGCAAAGGGCTTCGGGAGGGACCTAGGTTAAAGTCCAGCAGGAGTCTATTGATCCCAGCGGGCGAATAGCTCCATAAGATTCCGGCTGGGACACGGCAGGGCAGGAAGGGACCAGGCAGGGTAGCGATCAGCTCTTTCAGGGCAAAGTTCAATCAGTGTAACAAACATAAGGGGAACGGGAGAGAAACACAATAATACAAATAGGAGAGGGTGGCCTCGGCAGCCTAGTATCCGTGACACCAGCACTCCGTTCTTCCTGGAGTTAGTAGAATGCAATCCGTTTGAGTTTGTACCCCTCTGCTGCTCTTACAGTAAAGCTATCGACACAGGGCCTGATTCTTCCGCTCTGCAAGATGGAGTACTTGAGTCTGCTATGACTCCTCACACTGACACCTTCCCCCACATGACACGCAAGCAGCTCACACTGACACCCTCCCCCCTATTTGACACACACATACACTCCTTACACTGACACCCTCCCCCCTATATGACACACACACACTCCTCAAACTGACACCCTCCCCCCCTATTTGACACACACACACACTCCTCACACTGACACCCTCCCCCCTATTTGACACACACACACTCCTCACACTGACACCCTCCCCCCCTATTTGACACACACACACTCCTCACACTGACACCCTCCCTCACGTGACGCACACTCCTCACACTGACACCCTCCCTCACGTGACGCACACTCCTCACACTGACACCCTCCCTCACGTGACGCACACTCCTCACACTGACACCCTCCCCCCCTATTTGACACACACACACTCCTCACACTGACACCCTCCCTCACGTGACGCACACTCCTCACACTGACACCCTCCCTCACGTGACGCACACTCCTCACATTGACACCCTCCCCCCTATTTGACACACATACACAAACCTCACACTGACACCCTCCCCCACATGACACACATACACAAACCTCACACTCTATCTCATATGAGACAAACTTTACAATGACACCCTCCCCCACACTACAACAAGGCTATATTGCTTACCTATGTCATATTGCAGACTGAGTTCTAGCTGCGGCCACAGCATGATAAGGGCAAAAGAAGCATAGAAATGCACATCATACGTGTTATACATCCGGTACTCCTGGCCTAGTACAGGAAGCAAAAGTAAGAGACTAAGACAAAGTGTTCTTAGACATACAGAAAATAACTAATACACACGTATGCTGGGACATACAGCAAGTGACTAATACACACGTATGCTGGGACATACAGCAAGTAACTGATACACACGTGTGCTAGGAAATACAGCAAGTAACTGATACACACGTGTGCTGGGACATACAGCAAGTGACTGATACACACGTGTGCTGGGACATACAGCAAGTGACTGATACACACGTGTGCTGGGACATACAGCAAGTGACTGATACACACGTGTGCTGGGACATACAGCAAGTGACTGATACACACGTGTGCTGGGACATACAGCAAGTGACTGATACACACGTGTGCTGGGACATACAGCAAGTGACTGATACCCACGTGTGCTGGGACATACAGCAAGTGACTGATACCCACGTGTGCTGGGACATACAGCAAGTGACTGATACCCACGTGTGCTGGGACATACAGCAACTAACTGATACACACGTGTTCTGGGACATACAGCAACTTACTGATACACACGTGTGCTGGGACATACAGCAACTAACTGATACACACGTGTGCTGGGACATACAGCAAGTAACTGATACACACGTGTGCTGGGACATACAGCAAGTGACTGATACACACGTGTGCTGGGACATACAGCAAGTAACTTATACACACGTGTGCTGGGACATACAGCAAGTGACTGATATACACGTGTACTGGGACATACAGCAAGTGACTGATACACACGTGTGCTGGGACATACAGCAAGTGACTGATACACAAGTGTGCTGGGACATACAGCAAGTGACTGATACACACGTGTGCTGGGATATACAGCAAGTGACTGATACACACGTGTGCTGGGATATACAGCAAGTGACTGATACACACGTGTGCTGGGACATACAGCAAGTGACTGATACACACGTGTGCTGGGACATACAGCAAGTAACTGATACACACGTGTGCTGGGACATACAGCAAGTGACTGATACACACGTGTGCTGGGACATACAGCAAGTGACTGATACACACGTGTGCTGGGACATACAGCAAGTGACTGATACACACGTGTGCTGGGACATACAGCAAGTGACTGATACACACGTGTGCTGGGACATACAGCAAGTGACTGATACACACGTGTGCTGGGACATACAGCAAGTGACTGATACACACGTGTGCTGGGACATACAGCAAGTGACTGATACACACGTGTGCTTGGACATACAGCAAGTGACTGATACACACGTGTGCTGGGACATACAGCAAGTGACTGATACACACGTGTGCTGGGACATACAGCAAGTGACTGATACCCACGTGTGCTGGGACATACAGCAAGTGACTGATACCCACGTGTGCTGGGACATACAGCAAGTAACTCATACACACGTGTGCTGGGACATACAGCAACTAACTGATACACACGTGTGCTGGGACATACAGCAAGTAACTGATACACACGTGTGCTGGGACATACAGCAAGTAACTGATACACACATGTGCTGGGACATACAGCAAGTGACTGATACACACGTGTGCTGGGACATACAGCAGGTAACTAATACACACATGTGCTGGGACATACAGCAAGTAACTGATATACACATCTGCTGGGACATACAGCAAGTGACTGATACACACGTGTGCTGGGACATACAGCAAGTGACTGATACACACGTGTGCTGGGACATACAGCAAGTGACTGATATACACAGATGTGCTGGGACATACATCAAGAAACTAATACACACGTGTGCTGGGACATACAGCAAGTGACTGATACACAAGTGTGCTGGGACATACAGCAAGTAACTAATACACACGTGTGCTGGGACATACAGCAAGTGACTGATACACACGTGTGCTGGGACATACAGCAAGTAACTGATACACACGTGTGCTGGGACACACAGCAAGTAACTAATACACACATGTGCTGGGACATACAGCAAGTGACTGATTCACACGTGTGCTGGGACATACAGCAAGTGACTGATTCACACGTGTTCTGGGACATACAGCAAGTGACTGATACCCACGTGTGCTGGGACATACAGCAACTAACTGATACACACGTGTTCTGGGACATACAGCAACTTACTGATACACACGTGTGCTGGGACATACAGCAACTAACTGATACACACGTGTGCTGGGACATACAGCAAGTAAATGATACACACGTGTGCTGGGACATACAGCAAGTGACTGATACACACGTGTGCTGGGACATACAGCAAGTAACTGATACACACGTGTGCTGGGACATACAGCAAGTGACTGATATACACGTGTACTGGGACATACAGCAAGTGACTGATACACATGTGTGCTGGGACATACAGCAAGTGACTGATACACAAGTGTGCTGGGACATACAGCAAGTGACTGATACACACGTGTGCTGGGATATACAGCAAGTGACTGATACACACGTGTGCTGGGACATACAGCAAGTAACTGATACACACGTGTGCTGGGACATACAGCAAGTAACTGATACACACGTGTGCTGGGACATACAGCAAGTAACTGATACACACGTGTGCTGGGACATACAGCAAGTGACTGATACACACGTGTGCTGGGACATACAGCAAGTGACTGATACACACGTGTGCTGGGACATACAGCAAGTGACTGATACACACGTGTGCTGGGACATACAGCAAGTGACTGATACACACGTGTGCTGGGACATACAGCAAGTGACTGATACACACGTGTGCTGGGACATACAGCAAGTGACTGATACACACGTGTGCTTGGACATACAGCAAGTGACTGATACACACGTGTGCTGGGACATACAGCAAGTGACTGATACACACGTGTGCTGGGACATACAGCAAGTGACTGATACACACGTGTGCTGGGACATACAGCAAGTGACTGATACCCACGTGTGCTGGGACATACAGCAAGTAACTCATACACACGTGTGCTGGGACATACAGCAACTAACTGATACACACGTGTGCTGGGACATACAGCAAGTAACTGATACACACGTGTGCTGGGACATACAGCAAGTAACTGATACACACATGTGCTGGGACATACAGCAAGTGACTGATACACACGTGTGCTGGGACATACAGCAGGTAACTAATACACACATGTGCTGGGACATACAGCAAGTAACTGATATACACATCTGCTGGGACATACAGCAAGTGACTGATACACACGTGTGCTGGGACATACAGCAAGTGACTGATACACACGTGTGCTGGGACATACAGCAAGTGACTGATATACACAGATGTGCTGGGACATACATCAAGTAACTAATACACACGTGTGCTGGGACATACAGCAAGTGACTGATACACAAGTGTGCTGGGACATACAGCAAGTAACTAATACACACGTGTGCTGGGACATACAGCAAGTGACTGATACACACGTGTGCTGGGACATACAGCAAGTAACTGATACACACGTGTGCTGGGACATACAGCAAGTAACTAATACACACATGTGCTGGGACATACAGCAAGTGACTGATTCACACGTGTGCTGGGACATACAGCAAGTAACTAATACACACATGTGCTGGGACATACAGCAAGTAACTGATATACACGTGTGCTGGGACATACAGCAAGTGACTGATACACAAGTGTGCTGGGACATACAGCAAGTAACTAATACACACGTGTGCTGGGACATACAGCAAGTGACTGATACACACGTGTGCTGGGACATACAGCAAGTGACTGATACACACGTGTGCTGGGACATACAGCAAGTGACTGATACACACATGTGCTGGGACATACAGCAAGTGACTGATACACACGTGTGCTGGGGCATACAGCAAGTAACTAATACACACGTGTGCTGGGACATACAGCAAGTGACTGATACACACATGTGCTGGGACATACAGCAAGTGACTGATACACACGTGTGCTGGGACATACAGCAAGTGACTGATACACACGTGTGCTGGGACATACAGCAAGTAACTAATACACACGTGTGCTGGGACATACAGCAAGTGACTGATACACACATGTGCTGGGACATACAGCAAGTGACTGATACACACGTGTGTTGGTGCATACAGCAAGTGACTGATACACACGTGTGCTGGGACATACAGCAAGTAACTAATACACACATGTGCTAAGACATACAGCAAGTAACTGATACACACGTGTACTGGGACATACAGCAAGTAACTAATACACACGTTTGCTGGGACATATAGCAAGTGACTGAAACACACATCTGCTGGGACATACAGCAAGTGACTGATACACACGTGTGTTGGTGCATACAGCAAGTGACTGATACACACGTGTGCTGGGACATACAGCAAGTAACTAATACACACATGTGCTAAGACATACAGCAAGTGTTACGGTTACCCTTAGTCTCGCTGAGAGATGGACCGCTTAGTAGCCTGGATCCCTATTGCTAAAGAGGGGAGAAGCTGCTTTCCATAGTATTCTATATGAGTCTCGCAAATATAGAATAATCTCCCTTAGCTGCAGTACCGCTAGGATACCCTTCTGCCCACAAAAACGAGTCAACGCTGCGATTGAGGGTCAAACAAGAACTCAGGACTGGGATGCCCAGCCTGCTTTTTATTAAGGTTACATGCACACAGGGCACTCCCAGGGGGAGAGGGGGGGAAGCACAAAATCCCCCATCACACATTTAGATAGAGAGCACTGTCCTTTGACAGGCCACAATAGGATTACAGTACTTAAGATAACAAGTTTACAAGTTCATCTTATCAATTAGCAGTCTGGCTCCAGAGGTGATTAGACAATAGTTTCTAAAAGCTGAAAAAAAAGAGTTAACTCTTTATGAAATGATACTTGTTACGGTTTTCTTGGAGCCCTTCTTAGGCGCTGGCTTGCTGGTTCAGGCATTGCTGCTGGGAAATAAGCTCTTCACAACAAAATAACTAATGCTTCTGTAACAGTGCTCCCTTTCTGTGGAACACTCTGGCAGACACGGTCTGACCCCTTTTCGGGGCAGACTAAGGCTGTCCAGACCGCTGATTATGCGGGGCTGAGGTCGGTTTGTCTGGACAACCCGTCGGCTTTGCCATTCTGTTTCCCAGGTCTGTAAGTAATGGTGAAATTGAAGGGTTGCAACGATAAGCTCCAACGTAATAGCCTGCCGTTATCTCCAGAGACCCGGTTCAGCCACACCAACGGGTTATGGTCGGTGACCAGAGTGAACTCCTGACCATATAAATAGGGAGTCAATTTCTTTAATGCCCACACCAAAGCCAAACACTCCTTTTCGACCGCTGCATAGCTGACTTCGCGGGGCAGGAGCTTCCGGCTGATGTAGGCAACTGGATGCTCCCCTCCATCTTCGCCTACTTGGCTGAGGACGGCTCCCAGCCCGAACATGGAAGCATCTGTATGGACGATAAAACGTTTGTTAAGGGCTGGGGCCGCCAAGACAGGAGCGTTAATTAGAGCATTTTTGAGAGCCTGGAAAGCCGTTTCACAGTGGGGAGACCACAGGACCTGTCGAGGTAAGTTCTTCTTGGTCAAGTCAGTCAGGGGTTTGGCAAGTGTGCTGTAGTCTGGTACGAACCGTCTATAGTACCCTGCCGTGCCCAGGAAGGCTAGGACCTGAGTCTTAGTGATGGGGGTGGGCCAATTGGCGACAGCTTCTATTTTGGCCGGCTCTGGTCGCTGCTTTCCACACCCCACCCGGTGACCCAGGTACTGTACCTCGGCCATCCCAAAGTGGCATTTTTCTGGCTTCAGAGTCAGGCCAGCAGCCCGGATCTGATCCAGAACCATTCCCACATGAGCTAAGTGGTCCTCCCAGGACTCACTGTGGATCGCTATGTCGTCCAGGTAGGCGCAAGCAAAACTCTGGAAGCCATCCAGGAGCCTATCCACCAAGCGCTGGAATGTAGCTGGGGCATTCTTCATCCCAAACGGCATTACCCTAAACTGATATAAGCCGAATGGGGTGACGAATGCCGACTTGGGGATAGCCTCCGGGGCCAGGGGAATCTGCCAGTAACCTTTGCAGAGGTCAATAGTGGTCAGGTAATTTCCCCTGGCTATACGATCGAGTAGCTCGTCTACCCTGGGCATAGGGTAAGCGTCCGTCACGGTATTTTCATTGAGCCTCCGATAGTCTACGCAGAACCGGGTGGTCCCATCTTTCTTGGGCACCAAGACAACTGGGGAGGCCCAGGGACTATCGGAGGGCTCAATTACCCTGAGCTGGAGCATCTCATCGATCTCCTTCTTCATTCCTGTCCTAACTGCTTCGGGGATTCGGTACGGAGCCTGGCGCAAGGGAGCTTGTCCCGGAGTATCTACCTGGTGGGTGGTTAAAGTAGTGTACCCTGGCTTCGGGGAGAAGGTGAGGTGTTTAGACTGGAGGAGTTGGTTGAGCTGCTCCCTTTCAGTGGGGCTAAGTCGGTCCCCTATCTGAACCTGCGCCACTATACCTGTGGGGAGGCTCTTTTCTAATAGGTCTGGAATGGGTAAACTGTCGGGGTCTTCCTGAGGGGAACAACATACGGCCGTCACGTTCTCTGGCCGCTCAAAATATTCCTTGAGCATGTTTACATGGAATGTCTTTCTAAGATTGTTGTCGTGGCAGCTAGCTATCACATAAGTGGTGTCTCCCCTTTTCTCTACGATCTGGTAGGGACCCTGCCAGGACGCCTGCAATTTGTCTGTCTTCACCGGCTTAAGTACTAACACCTTTTGTCCTATGGTGAAGATTCTCTTTCGGGCCCCCCGATCGTACCATAGTTTCTGTCTTCTCTGGGCCAACTGGAGATTAGCCCGCACGGATTTGGCTAATTGCTCCATTCGGTCCCTGAGTTCCAGCACGTATGGCACAATGGGGACACTGTCAGCCTCCATCTCTCCCTCCCAGTGCTCCCGGATCAGGTTTAGGGGTCCCCGTACCTTTCTTCCGTAGAGCAACTCGAAGGGAGAGAACCCTGTCGTTTCCTGGGGCACCTCCCGATAAGCAAATAGGAGGTGCGGCAGGAAGCGTTCCCAGTCTCGGTATTCCTGAGTGAACGTCTTGAGCATTTGCTTGAGGGTCCCATTGAACCTCTCACACAGCCCGTTCGTCTGGGGGTGGTATGGGGAGCTCAGGAGGGACTTAATTTTGCAAACCTGCCAGAGTTGTTGGGTCAATTCAGCCGTAAATTGGGTGCCTCGGTCGGATAGGATTTCTTTTGGAAATCCTACCCGGGAGAACACCTGTACTAGTGCATTCGCTACCGTATCCGCTTGTATGTTGGATAGGGCGACAGCCTCTGGGTACCTGGTAGCGTAGTCCACTACGGTAAGAATGTATCGCTTACCGGAGGGACTAGGGGTAGCCAGTGGTCCCACTAGGTCAATAGCAACCCGGCTGAAGGGTTCCTCTACAATGGGCATATTTACTAGCTGGGCTTTAGGGTGATCGCCTCGCCTTCCTACTCGTTGACACACATCGCAGGTGTTACAGTAAGTTCTAACGTCAGCGTGCACCCCTGGCCAAAAGAACGTGTGAGTAATGCGGTGTAGGGTACGGGTAACGGCTAGGTGGCCTGCTAAGGGGATGTCGTGGCCTATTATGAGGATTTCTTGACGGTATTTGTGGGGCACTACCAGCTGTCGCCTACGCTGTCCCCTTTTCTCTGTCCAGCGGTATAGTTTCCCTTTTTCCCATAAGAATGTTTCGTTATCTGCCCCGCCCCCTCCGGTCTCTGCTCGTTCCCGGTACTTTTGTAAGGTCGGGTCAGTCTTAGACTCTGCCTCAAAAGCATCTGGGGTGTCCCAGGGTATGGGGCCTAACCTGTCAGGCAAGGTCGGGGTAGGTCTTACCTGTGTCTCCCGCACTGGTGAGAGCTCTCGCTCCGTCCGGGCTTGGGCCCGTGTAGTCACTGGGTCCGCCTCGTTGTTGCATACTGGAGCATAGGCAGAAGTCATGGGGCCCAAATCGTTGCCCAGTAGTACTTCGGCAGGTAAATTATCCATTAGGCCCACGTTCACAGCCCCCTTTCCCGCTCCCCAATCAAGATGCACTTTAGCTGTTGGAATTTTGTACACATCCCCCCCCGCCACTCTAACGGCCACAGTCTGTCCGGATCGCTTGTGCTCTGGCACCAAATGACTCTGTACCAGCGTGATAGTAGCCCCTGTGTCTCGCAATCCCTCGGTAGATCGCCCCTCGAGCCATACCCTCTGCCGATGGTGCTGGCGGTTATCTGAGGCAGCATATACAGGGTCTGCCTCGTGAAGCGGCCCCACATATCCCTCCATAGGGGCCTCTTGGTTAACACAGAGGGCCCGGGCCGGACGATAGGACCCAGAGGGGTAATTGTAATTCCTGGGTGTCTGGTGCGTATTAAGGGGGCAGCTAGCCATGAAATGCCCTGGTTGCTTGCATCGGTGGCAAGTCGGTCTGGGACGCTCAGAGCTGTTATTGGGTGGTCCTGAGTGTCGGACGGGCCTTGTGGGCACCGGGGCTCGGAATTCAGTACGAGGGGGTGCACGGTAAACCTCTCTGGGTTCGACCCGTGCTGGAGCTCGGTAGTTCATGGGTTCGTGAAGACGGGAGTCATAATGTTCATCGGCCAATTTGGCTGCTTCTTCTAAGGTAGAAGGCCGCCTGTCTCGCAGCCATTCCTTCCCTTGCTGTTCCATGCCATTATAAAAATGTTCTAAGAGAAACAATTGTAAAATTTCCTCCCCAGTCACCGCTTTACTTCCGCTCAGCCAGTGATTTGCCGCTCTCCGCATTCGGTGCGCCCATTCCATATGGGTATCGTTAGGCTTCTTTTCCGTGCCCCGAAACTGTCGGCGATACGTGTCCGGAGTTACAGCGTACCGTCGCAACAGTGTCTCCTTAACTAGCTCATACTGTGTCACTTCCTCAGCACCCAGAGTACGAAAGGCTTCCAGGGCTCGCCCGGATAGTTTCCCAGACAATATCGTGGGCCACTCTCTGTTGGGAATCTGGTGCAGGGCACATTGCCTTTCGAAGTCCGCCAAATATTCATCAATCCCTGTCTCGCTCTCTAGGAAGGGTCGAAATGCCGCATAGGGTATCTTGGGCCTCCCAGCATTTTCGACAGGGATGATTACCTGCGGGGCTTCAGCATTGCGGTGTGCATTCGCTAGGTTGAGTTCGTGGGCTCGAGTCTCTCGTATATCCTCGTCCGCCTCTGCCATCAACTGCTGTACCAATTCCATGGAGGGGTTCGGCCCGTATAATGAGAGCCTTTCCCGAACAATCCTGGTTTTTTCGTCACTAATCGTGGTCGGTGTTTCCGCCATTGTGAAGCTCTGATCCAGTTCGGTCAATTCTGCGATCAGCTCTCTCCTCGGCCGGTTGCTGGCGTACCCCCCTCTGCTTTCAAGTAAATCCTTTTGGGTTGTACGCTTCAATTTTTCGTAAGCGCTCTCCATCCGTTCTGTACCTCTCCTAGGAAATCCAGGAAAATCCCGCCGCTGCCGCCAAATGTTACGGTTACCCTTAGTCTCGCTGAGAGATGGACCGCTTAGTAGCCTGGATCCCTATTGCTAAAGAGGGGAGAAGCTGCTTTCCATAGTATTCTATATGAGTCTCGCAAATATAGAATAATCTCCCTTAGCTGCAGTACCGCTAGGATACCCTTCTGCCCACAAAAACGAGTCAACGCTGCGATTGAGGGTCAAACAAGAACTCAGGACTGGGATGCCCAGCCTGCTTTTTATTAAGGTTACATGCACACAGGGCACTCCCAGGGGGAGAGGGGGGGAAGCACAAAATCCCCCATCACACATTTAGATAGAGAGCACTGTCCTTTGACAGGCCACAATAGGATTACAGTACTTAAGATAACAAGTTTACAAGTTCATCTTATCAATTAGCAGTCTGGCTCCAGAGGTGATTAGACAATAGTTTCTAAAAGCTGAAAAAAAAGAGTTAACTCTTTATGAAATGATACTTGTTACGGTTTTCTTGGAGCCCTTCTTAGGCGCTGGCTTGCTGGTTCAGGCATTGCTGCTGGGAAATAAGCTCTTCACAACAAAATAACTAATGCTTCTGTAACAGCAAGTAACTGATACACACGTGTACTGGGACATACAGCAAGTAACTAATACACACGTGTGTTGGTGCATACAGCAAGTGACTGATACACAAGTGTGCTAAGACATACAGCAAGTAACTGATACACACGTGTGCTGGGACATACAGCAAGTAACTGATACACACGTGTGCTGGGACATACAGCAAGTGACTGATACACACGTGTGCTGGGACATACAGCAAGTGACTGATACACACGTGTGCTGGGACATACAGCAAGTGACTGATACACACGTATGCTGGGACATACAGCAAGTGACTGATACACACGTGTGCTGGGACATACAGCAAGTGACTGATACACACATGTGCTGGGACATACAGCAAGTGACTGATACACACGTGTGCTGGGGCATACAGCAAGTAACTAATACACACGTGTGCTGGGACATACAGCAAGTGACTGATACACACATCTGCTGGGACATACAGCAAGTGACTGATACACACGTGTGCTGGGACATACAGCAAGTAACTGATACACACGTGTGCTGGGACATAGAGCAAGTGACTAATACACACGTGTGCTGGGACATACAGCAAGTGACTGATACACACGTGTGCTGGGACATACAGCAAGTAACTAATACACACGTGTGCTGGGACATAGAGCAAGTGACTGATACACAAGTGTGCTGGGACATACAGCAAGTAACTAATACACACGTGTGCTGGGACATACAGCAAGTAACTAATACACACATGTGCTGGGACATACAGCAAGTGACTGATACACACATCTGCTGGGACATACAGCAAGTGACTGATACACACGTGTGCTGGGACATACAGCAAGTGACTGATACACACGTGTGCTGGGACATACAGCAAGTGACTGATACACACGTGTGCTGGGACATACAGCAAGTGACTGATACACACGTGTGCTGGGACATACAGCAAGTGACTGATACACACGTGTGCTGGGACATACAGCAAGTGACTGATACACACGTGTGCTGGGACATACAGCAAGTGACTGATACACACGTGTGCTGGGACATACAGCAAGTAACTGATACACACATGTGCTGGGACATACAGCAAGTGACTGATACACACATGTGCTGGGACATACAGCAAGTGACTGATACACACGTGTGCTGGGACATACAGCAAATAACTAATACACGTGTGGTGGGACATACAGCAAAAAACTAATACACACGTGTGCTGGGACATACAGCAAGTGACTGATACACACGTGTGCTGGGACATAAAGCAAGTAACTGATATACACATGTGCTGGGACATACAGCAAGTAACTGATACACACATGTGCTGGGACATACAGCAAGTGACTGATACACACGTGTGCTGGGACATACAGCAAGTAACTGATACACACATGTGCTGGGACATACAGCAAGTAACTAATGCATACGTGTGCTGGGACATAGAGCAAGTGACTGATACACACGTGTGCTGGGACATACAGCAAGTAACTAATGCACACGTGTGCTGGGACATAGAGCAAGTGACTGATACACACGTGTGCTGGGACATACAGCAAGTGACTGATACACACATGTGCTGGGACATACAGCAAGTGACTGATACACACGTGTGCTGGGACATACAGCAAGTGACTAATACACACGTGTGCTGGGACATACAGCAAGTGACTGATACACACGTGTGCTGGGACATACAGCAAATAACTAATACACGTGTGGTGGGACATACAGCAAAAAACTAATACACACGTGTGCTGGGACATACAGCAAGTGACTGATACACACACGTGTGCTGGGACATACAGCAAGTGACTGATACACATGTGTGCTGGGACATACAGCAAGTGACTGATACACACGTGTGCTGGGACATACAGCAAGTAACTAATGCACACGTGTGCTGGGACATAGAGCAAGTGACTGATACACACATGTGCTGGGACATACAGCAAGTGACTGATACACACGTGTGCTGGGACATACAGCAAGTGACTAATACACACGTGTGCTGGGACATACAGCAAGTGACTGATACACACGTGTGCTGGGACATACAGCAAATAACTAATACACGTGTGGTGGGACATACAGCAAAAAACTAATACACACGTGTGCTGGGACATACAGCAAGTGACTGATACACACGTGTGCTGGGACATACAGCAAGTGACTGATACACACGTGTGCTGGGACATAAAGCAAGTAACTAATACACACATGTGCTGGGACATACAGCAAGTGACTGATATACACATGTGCTGGGACATACAGCAAGTAACTGATACACACATGTGCTGGGACATACAGCAAGTGACTGATACACACGTGTGCTGGGACATACAGCAAGTAACTGATACACACATGTGCTGGGACATACAGCAAGTAACTAATGCATACGTGTGCTGGGACATAGAGCAAGTGACTGATACACACGTGTGCTTGGACATACAGCAAGTAACTAATGCACACGTGTGCTGGGACATAGAGCAAGTGACTGATACACACATGTGCTGGGACATACAGCAAGTGACTGATACACACGTGTGCTGGGACATACAGCAAGTGACTAATACACACGTGTGCTGGGACATATAGCAAGTAACTAATGCATACGTGTGCTGGGACATACAGCAAGTGACTGATACACACATGTGCTGGGACATACAGCAAATAACTGATACACACGTGTGCTGGGGCAAACAGCAAGTAACTAATACACACATGTGCTAGGACATAGAGCACGTGACTGATACACACGTGTGCTGGGACATACATCAAGTGACTGATACACACGTGTGCTGGGACATACATCAAGTGACTGATACACACGTGTGCTGGGACATACAGCAAGTAACTGATACACACGTGTGCTGGGACATACAGCAAATAACTAATACACACGTGTGCTGGGACATACAGCAAGTAACTGATACACACATGTGCTGGGACATACAGCAAGTGACTGATACACATGTGTGCTGGGGCAAACAGCAAGTAACTAATACACACGTGTGCTGGGACATACAGCAAGTAACTGATACACACGTGTGCTGGGACATACAGCAAGTGACTAATACACACATGTGCTGGGACATACAGCAAGTGACTGATACACACGTGTGCTGGGACATACAGCAAGTAACTAATGCACACATGTGCTGGGACATACAGCAAGTGACTGATACACACATGTGCTGGGACATACAGCAAGTGACTGATACACATGTGTGCTGGGACATACAGCAAGTGACTGATATACACACGTGTGCTGGGACATACAGCAAGTAACTAATGCACACGTGTGCTGGGACATACAGCAAGTGACTGATACACACGTGTGCTGGGACATACAGCAAGTGACTGATACACACGTGTGCTGGGACATACAGCAAGTGACTGATACACACGTGTGCTGGGACATACAGCAAGTGACTGATACACACGTGTGCTGGGACATAGAGCAAGTGACTGATACACAAGTGTGCTGGGACATACAGCAAGTAACTGATACACACGTGTGCTGGGACATACAGCAAGTGACTGATACACACGTGTGCTGGGACATACAGCAAGTGACTAATACACACGTGTGCTGGGACATACAGCAAGTGACTGATACACACGTGTGCTGGGACATACAGCAAGTGACTGATACACACGTGTGCTGGGACATAGAGGAAGTGACTGATACACAAGTGTGCTGGGACATACAGCAAGTAACTGATACACACGTGTGCTGGGACATACAGCAAGTGACTGATACACACGTGTGCTGGGACATACAGCAAGTGACTGATACACACGTGTGCTGGGACATACAGCAAGTGACTGATACACACGTGTGCTGGGACATACAGCAAGTAACTGATACACACGTGTGCTGGGACATACAGCAAGTAACTAATACACACATGTGCTGGGACATACGGCAAGTGACTGATACACACGTGTGCTGGGACATACAGCAAGTGACTGATACACATGTGTGCTGGGACACAGAGCAAGTGACTGATAAACAAGTGTGCTGGGACATAGAGCAAGTGACTGATACACACGTGTGCTGGGACATACAGCAAGTGACTGATACACATGTGTGCTGGGACATAGAGCAAGTGACTGATACACACGTGTGCTGGGACATACAGCAAGTAACTGATACACACGTGTGCTGGGACATAGAGCAAGTGACTGATACACACACGTGTGCTGGTACATACAGCAAGTAACTAATACACACATGTGCTGGGACATACAGCAAGTAACTGATACACACGTGTGCTGGGACATAGAGCAAGTGACTGATACACACACGTGTGCTGGTACATACAGCAAGTAACTAATACACACATGTGCTGGGACATACAGCAAGTGACTGATACACACACGTGTGCTGGGACATAGAGCAAGTGACTGATACACACACGTGTGCTGGGACATACAGCAAGTAACTAATACACACATGTGCTGGGACATACAGCAAGTAACTGATACACACGTGTGCTGGGACATACAGCAAGTGACTGATACACACGTGTGCTGGGACATAGAGCAAGTAACTAATACACACGTGTGCTGGGACATAGAGCAAGTGACTGATACACACGTGTGCTGGGACATACAGCAAGTGACTGATACACATGTGTGCTGGGACATACAGCAAGTAACTGATACACACGTGTGCTGGGACATACAGCAAGTAACTAATACACACGTGTGCTGGGACATACAGCAAGTGACTGATACACACGTGTGCTGGGACATACAGCAAGTAACTGATACACACATGTGCTGGGACATACAGCAAGTGACTGATACACACGTGTGCTGGGACATAGAGCAAGTGACTGATACACACGTGTGCTGGGACATACAGCAAGTAACTAATACACACGTGTGCTGGGACATAGAGCAAGTGACTGATACACACGTGTGCTGGGACATACAGCAAGTAACTAATACACACGTGTGCTGGGACATACAGCAAGTGACTAATACACACATCTGCTGGGACATACTGCAAGTGACTGATATACACACGTGTGCTGGGACATACAGCAAGTGACTAATACACACATGTGCTGGACATACAGCAAGTAACTAATACACACGTGTGCTGGGACATACAGCAAGTAACTAATACACACGTGTGCTGGGACATACAGCAAGTAACTAATACACACATCTGCTGGGACATACAGCAAGTAACTAATACACACGTGTGCTGGGACATACAGCAAGTGACTAATACACACATCTGCTGGGACATACTGCAAGTGACTGATATACACACGTGTGCTGGGACATACAGCAAGTGACTAATACACACATGTGCTGGACATACAGCAAGTAACTAATACACACATCTGCTGGGACATACAGCAAGTAACTAATACACACGTGTGCTGGGACATACAGCAAGTAACTGATACACACATGTGCTGGGACATACAGCAAGTGACTGATACACATGTGTGCTGGGACATACAGCAAGTGACTGATACACACATGTGCTGGGACATACAGCAAGTAACTAATACACACGTGTGCTGGGACATACAGCAAGTAACTAATACACACGTGTGCTGGGACATACAGCAAGTAACTAATACACACGTGTGCTGGGACATACAGCAAGTGACTGATACACACGTGTGCTGGGACATACAGCAAGTAACTGATACACACGTGTGCTGGGACATAGAGCAAGTGACTGATACACACGTGTGCTGGGACATACAGCAAGTGACTGATACACACGTGTGCTGGGGCATACAGCAAGTAACTAATACACACGTGTGCTGGGACATACAGCAAGTGACTGATACACACGTGTGCTGGGACATACAGCAAGTAACTGATACACACATGTGCTGGGACATACAGCAAGTGACTGATACACACATGTGCTGGGACATACAGCAAGTGACTGATACACACGTGTGCTGGGACATACAGCAAATAACTAATACACGTGTGGTGGGACATACAGCAAAAAACTAATACACACGTGTGCTGGGACATACAGCAAGTGACTGATACACACGTGTGCTGGGACATAAAGCAAGTAACTAATACACACATGTGCTGGGACATACAGCAAGTGACTGATACACACGTGTGCTGGGACATACAGCAAGTGACTGATACACACACGTGTGCTGGGACATACTGCAAGTAACTGATACACACATGTGCTGGGACATACAGCAAGTGACTGATACACACGTGTGCTGGGACATACAGCAAGTGACTGATACACATGTGTGCTGGGACACAGAGCAAGTGACTGATACACACGTGTGCTGGGACATACAGCAAGTAACTGATACACACATGTGCTGGGACATACAGCAAGTAACTAATGCATACGTGTGCTGGGACATAGAGCAAGTGACTGATACACATGTGTGCTGGGACATACAGCAAGTAACTGATACACACATGTGCTGGGACATACAGCAAGTAACTAATGCATACGTGTGCTGGGACATAGAGCAAGTGACTGATACACACGTGTGCTGGGACATACAGCAAGTAACTAATGCACACGTGTGCTGGGACATAGAGCAAGTGACTGATACACACATGTGCTGGGACATACAGCAAGTGACTGATACACACGTGTGCTGGGACATACAGCAAGTGACTAATACACACGTGTGCTGGGACATACAGCAAGTGACTGATACACACGTGTGCTGGGACATACAGCAAATAACTAATACACGTGTGGTGGGACATACAGCAAAAAACTAATACACACGTGTGCTGGGACATACAGCAAGTGACTGATACACACGTGTGCTGGGACATACAGCAAGTGACTGATACACACGTGTGCTGGGACATACAGCAAGTAACTAATGCACACGTGTGCTGGGACATAGAGCAAGTGACTGATACACACATGTGCTGGGACATACAGCAAGTGACTAATACACACGTGTGCTGGGACATACAGCAAGTGACTGATACACACGTGTGCTGGGACATACAGCAAATAACTAATACACGTGTGGTGGGACATACAGCAAAAAACTAATACACACGTGTGCTGGGACATACAGCAAGTGACTGATACACACGTGTGCTGGGACATACAGCAAGTGACTGATACACACGTGTGCTGGGACATAAAGCAAGTAACTAATACACACATGTGCTGGGACATACAGCAAGTGACTGATACACACGTGTGCTGGGACATACAGCAAGTGACTGATATACACATGTGCTGGGACATACAGCAAGTAACTGATACACACATGTGCTGGGACATACAGCAAGTGACTGATACACACGTGTGCTGGGACATACAGCAAGTAACTGATACACACATGTGCTGGGACATACAGCAAGTAACTAATGCATACGTGTGCTGGGACATAGAGCAAGTGACTGATACACACGTGTGCTTGGACATACAGCAAGTAACTAATGCACACGTGTGCTGGGACATAGAGCAAGTGACTGATACACACATGTGCTGGGACATACAGCAAGTGACTGATACACACGTGTGCTGGGACATACAGCAAGTGACTAATACACACGTGTGCTGGGACATATAGCAAGTAACTAATGCATACGTGTGCTGGGACATACAGCAAGTGACTGATACACACATGTGCTGGGACATACAGCAAATAACTGATACACACGTGTGCTGGGGCAAACAGCAAGTAACTAATACACACATGTGCTAGGACATAGAGCACGTGACTGATACACACGTGTGCTGGGACATACATCAAGTGACTGATACACACGTGTGCTGGGACATACATCAAGTGACTGATACACACGTGTGCTGGGACATACAGCAAGTAACTGATACACACGTGTGCTGGGACATACAGCAAATAACTGATACACATGTGTGCTGGGGCAAACAGCAAGTAACTAATACACACGTGTGCTGGGACATACAGCAAGTAACTAATGCACACATGTGCTGGGACATACAGCAAGTGACTGATACACACGTGTGCTGGGACATACAGCAAGTAACTAATGCACACATGTGCTGGGACATACAGCAAGTGACTGATACACACATGTGCTGGGACATACAGCAAGTGACTGATACACATGTGTGCTGGGACATACAGCAAGTGACTCATATACACACGTGTGCTGGGACATACAGCAAGTAACTAATGCACACGTGTGCTGGGACATACAGCAAGTGACTGATACACACGTGTGCTGGGACATACAGCAAGTGACTGATACACACGTGTGCTGGGACATACAGCAAGTGACTGATACACACGTGTGCTGGGACATACAGCAAGTGACTGATACACACGTGTGCTGGGACATACAGCAAGTGACTGATACACACGTGTGCTGGGACATACAGCAAGTGACTGATACACACGTGTGCTGGGACATAGAGGAAGTGACTGATACACAAGTGTGCTGGGACATACAGCAAGTAACTGATACACACGTGTGCTGGGACATACAGCAAGTGACTGATACACACGTGTGCTGGGACATACAGCAAGTGACTGATACACACGTGTGCTGGGACATACAGCAAGTGACTGATACACACGTGTGCTGGGACATACAGCAAGTAACTGATACACACGTGTGCTGGGACATACAGCAAGTAACTAATACACACATGTGCTGGGACATACGGCAAGTGACTGATACACACGTGTGCTGGGACATACAGCAAGTGACTGATACACATGTGTGCTGGGACACAGAGCAAGTGACTGATACACACATGTGCTGGGACATACAGCAAGTGACTGATACACACGTGTGCTGGGACATACAGCAAGTAACTAATACACACATGTGCTGGGACATAGAGCAAGTGACTGATACACACGTGTGCTGGGATATACAGCAAGTGACTGATACACACGTGTGCTGGGACATACAGCAAGGAACTGATACACACGTGTGCTGGGACATACAGCAAGGAACTGATACACAAGTGTGCTGGGACATACAGCAAGTAACTAATACACACATGTGCTGGGACATACAGCAAGTAACTAATACACACGTGTGCTGGGACATACAGCAAGTGACTGATACGCAAGTGTGCTGGGACATACAGCAAGTGACTGATACACAAGTGTGCTGGGACATACAGCAAGTAACTAATACACACGTGTGCTGGGACATACAGCAAGTAACTGATACACACGTGTGCTGGGACATACAGCAAGTGACTGATACACAAGTGTGCTGGGACATACAGCAAGTGACTGATACACACGTGTGCTGGGACATACAGCAAGTGACTGATACACACGTGTGCTGGGACATACAGCAAGTGACTGATACACACATCTGCTGGGACATACAGCAAGTGACTGATACACACGTGTGCTGGGACATACAGCAAGTAACTAATACACACGTGTGCTGGGACATACAGCAAGTGACTAATACACACGTGTGCTGGGACATACAGCAAGTGACTGATACACACGTGTGCTGGGACATACAGCAAGTGACTGATACACACGTGTGCTGGGACATACAGCAAGTAACTGATACACACGTGTGCTGGGACATAGAGCAAGTGACTGATACACACACGTGTGCTGGTACATACAGCAAGTAACTAATACACACATGTGCTGGGACATACAGCAAGTAACTGATACACACGTGTGCTGGGACATAGAGCAAGTGACTGATACACACACGTGTGCTGGGACATACAGCAAGTAACTAATACACACATGTGCTGGGACATACAGCAAGTAACTGATACACACGTGTGCTGGGACATACAGCAAGTGACTGATACACACGTGTGCTGGGACATACAGCAAGTAACTAATACACACGTGTGCTGGGACATAGAGCAAGTGACTGATACACACGTGTGCTGGGACATACAGCAAGTGACTGATACACATGTGTGCTGGGACATACAGCAAGTAACTGATACACACGTGTGCTGGGACATACAGCAAGTAACTAATACACACGTGTGCTGGGACATACAGCAAGTGACTGATACACACGTGTGCTGGGACATACAGCAAGTAACTGATACACACATGTGCTGGGACATACAGCAAGTGACTGATACACACGTGTGCTGGGACATACAGCAAGTAACTGATACACACATGTGCTGGGACATACAGCAAGTGACTGATACACACGTGTGCTGGGACATACAGCAAGTAACTGATACACACATGTGCTGGGACATACAGCAAGTAACTAATGCATACGTGTGCTGGGACATAGAGCAAGTGACTGATACACACGTGTGCTTGGACATACAGCAAGTAACTAATGCACACGTGTGCTGGGACATAGAGCAAGTGACTGATACACACATGTGCTGGGACATACAGCAAGTGACTGATACACACGTGTGCTGGGACATACAGCAAATAACTAATACACGTGTGGTGGGACATACAGCAAAAAACTAATACACACATCTGCTGGGACATACAGCAAGTAACTGATACACACGTGTGCTGGGACATACAGCAAGTGACTGATACACACGTGTGCTGGGACATACAGCAAGTGACTGATACACACGTGTGCTGGGACATACAGCAAGTAACTGATACACACATGTGCTGGGACATACAGCAAGTAACTAATGCATACGTGTGCTGGGACATAGAGCAAGTGACTGATACACACGTGTGCTTGGACATACAGCAAGTAACTAATGCACACGTGTGCTGGGACATAGAGCAAGTGACTGATACACACATGTGCTGGGACATACAGCAAGTGACTGATACACACGTGTGCTGGGACATACAGCAAATAACTAATACACGTGTGGTGGGACATACAGCAAAAAACTAATACACACATGTGCTGGGACATACAGCAAGTGACTGATACACACGTGTGCTGGGACATAAAGCAAGTAACTAATACACACGTGTGCTGGGACATACAGCAAGTGACTGATATACACATGTGCTGGGACATACAGCAAGTAACTGATACACACATGTGCTGGGACATACAGCAAGTGACTGATACACACGTGTGCTGGGACATACAGCAAGTAACTGATACACACATGTGCTGGGACATACAGCAAGTAACTAATGCATACGTGTGCTGGGACATAGAGCAAGTGACTGATACACACGTGTGCTGGGACATACAGCAAGTAACTAATGCACACGTGTGCTGGGACATAGAGCAAGTGACTGATACACACATGTGCTGGGACATACAGCAAGTGACTGATACACACGTGTGCTGGGACATACAGCAAGTGACTAATACACACGTGTGCTGGGACATACAGCAAGTAACTAATGCATACGTGTGCTGGGACATACAGCAAGTGACTGATACACACATGTGCTGGGACATACAGCAAATAACTGATACACACATGTGCTAGGACATAGAGCACGTGACTGATACACACGTGTGCTGGGACATACATCAAGTGACTGATACACACGTGTGCTGGGACATACATCAAGTGACTGATACACACGTGTGCTGAGACATACAGCAAGTAACTGATACACACGTGTGCTGGGACATACAGCAAATAACTGATACACATGTGTGCTGGGGCAAACAGCAAGTAACTAATACACACGTGTGCTGGGACATACAGCAAGTGACTGATACACACGTGTGCTGGGACATACAGCAAGTGACTGATACACACATCTGCTGGGACATAGAGCAAGTGACTGATACACAAGTGTGCTGGGACATACAGCAAGTAACTGATACACACGTGTGCTGGGACATACAGCAAGTAACTAATACACACGTGTGCTGGGACATACAGCAAGTGACTGATACACACGTGTGCTGGGACATACAGCAAGTGACTAATACACACGTGTACTGGGACATACAGCAAGTGACTGATACACACGTGTGCTGGGACATAGAGCAAGTGACTGATACACACGTGTGCTGGGACATACAGCAAGGAACTGATACACACGTGTGCTGGGACATACAGCAAGTGACTGATACACACGTGTGCTGGGACATACAGCAAGTGACTGATACACAAGTGTGCTGGGACATACAGCAAGTAACTAATACACACGTGTGCTGGGACATACAGCAAGTGACTAATACACACGTGTGCTGGGACATACAGCAAGCAACTGATACACACGTGTGCTGGGACATACAGCAAGTGACTGATACACACGTGTGCTGGGACATACAGCAAGTAACTGATACACACGTGTGCTGGGACATAGAGCAAGTGACTGATACACACACGTGTGCTGGTACATACAGCAAGTAACTAATACACACATGTGCTGGGACATACAGCAAGTGACTGATACACACATGTGCTGGGACATACAGCAAGTAACTCATACACACATGTGCTGGGACATACAGCAAGTAACTGATACACACGTGTGCTGGGACATAGAGCAAGTGACTGATACACACACGTGTGCTGGGACATACAGCAAGTAACTAATACACACATGTGCTGGGACATACAGCAAGTAACTGATACACACGTGTGCTGGGACATACAGCAAGTGACTGATACACACGTGTGCTGGGACATACAGCAAGTAACTAATACACACGTGTGCTGGGACATACAGCAAGTAACTGATACACACGTGTGCTGGGACATACAGCAAGTAACTGATACACACGTGTGCTGGGACATACAGCAAGTAACTGATACACACGTGTGCTGGGACATACAGCAAATAACTGATACACACGTGTGCTGGGACATACAGCAAGTGACTGATACACACGTGTGCTGGGACATACAGCAAGTGACTAATACACAAGTGTGCTGGGACATACAGCAAGTGACTGATACACACGTGTGCTGGGACATACAGCAAGTGACTGATACACACGTGTGCTGGGACATACAGCAAGTGACTGATACACACGTGTGCTGGGACATACAGCAAGTGACTGATACACACGTGTGCTGGGACATACAGCAAGTAACTAATACACACGTGTGCTGGGACATACAGCAAGTGACTGATACACACGTGTGCTGGGACATACAGCAAGTGACTAATACACACATGTGCTGGACATACAGCAAGTAACTAATACACACGTGTGCTGGGACATACAGCAAGTAACTAATACACACGTGTGCTGGGACATACAGCAAGTAACTAATACACACATCTGCTGGGACATAAAGCAAGTGACTGATACACACATGTGCTGGGACATACAGCAAGTGACTGATACACACGTGTGCTGGGACATACAGCAAATAACTAATACACGTGTGGTGGGACATACAGCAAAAAACTAATACACACGTGTGCTGGGACATACAGCAAGTGACTGATACACACGTGTGCTGGGACATACAGCAAGTGACTGATACACACGTGTGCTGGGACATAAAGCAAGTAACTAATACACACATGTGCTGGGACATACAGCAAGTGACTGATACACACGTGTGCTGGGACATACAGCAAGTGACTGATACACACATGTGCTGGGACATACAGCAAGTAACTAATGCACACGTGTGCTGGGACATACAGCAAGTGACTGATACACACGTGTGCTGGGACATACAGCAAGTGACTGATACACACGTGTGCTGGGACATACAGCAAGTAACTAATGCACATGTGTGCTGGGACATACAGCAAGTGACTGATACACACGTGTGCTGGGACATACAGCAAGTGACTGATATACACGTGTGCTGGGACATACAGCAACTGATACACACGTGTGCTGGGACATACAGCAAGTGACTGATACACACGTGTGCTGGGACATACAGCAAGTAACTAATACACACGTGTGCTGGGACATACAGCAAGTGACTGATACACACGTGTGCTGGGACATACAGCAAGTGACTGATACACACGTGTGCTGGGACATACAGCAAGTGACTGATACACACGTGTGCTGGGACATACAGCAAGTAACTGATACACACGTGTGCTGGGACATACAGCAAGTGACTGATACACACGTGTGCTGGGACATACAGCAAGTAACTGATACACACGTGTGCTGGGACATACAGCAAGTAACTAATACACACGTGTGCTGGGACATACAGCAAGTGACTGATACACACGTGTGCTGGGACATACAGCAAGTAACTAATACACACATCTGCTGGGACATACAGCAAGTGACTGATACACACGTGTGCTGGGACATACAGCAAGTGACTGATACACACGTGTGCTGGGACATACAGCAAGTAACTAATACACACGTGTGCTGGGACATACAGCAAGTAACTAATACACACGTGTGCTGGGACATACAGCAAGTAACTAATACACACGTGTGCTGGGACATACAGCAAGTAACTAATACACACATCTGCTGGGAAATACAGCAAGTGACTGATACACACGTGTGCTGGGACATACAGCAAGTGACTAATACACACATGTGCTGGACATACAGAAAGTAACTAATACACACGTGTGCTGGGACATACAGCAAGTAACTAATACACACGTGTGCTGGGACATACAGCAAGTAACTAATACACACATCTGCTGGGACATACAGCAAGTGACTGATACACACGTGTGCTGGGACATACAGCAAGTAACTAATACACACATGTGCTGGGACATACAGCAAGTGACTGATACACATGTGTGCTGGGACATAAAGCAAGTGACTGATACACACGTGTGCTGGGACATACAGCAAGTGACTGATACACACGTGTGCTGGGACATACAGCAAGTAACTAATACACACGTGTGCTGGGACATAAAGCAAGTGACTGATACACACGTGTGCTGGGACATACAGCAAGTGACTGATACACACGTGTGCTGGGACATACAGCAAGTAACTAATACACACGTGTGCTGGGACATAAAGCAAGAAACTAATACACACATGTGCTGGGACATACAGCAAGTGACTGATACACACGTGTGCTGGGACATACAGCAAGTGACTGATACACACGTGTGCTGGGACATACAGCAAGTAACTGATACACACGTGTGCTGGGACATACAGCAAGTGACTGATACACACGTGTGCTGGGACATACAGCAAGTGACTGATACACACGTGTGCTGGGACATACAGCAAGTAACTGATACACACGTGTGCTGGGACATAGAGCAAGTGACTGATACACACACGTGTGCTGGTACATACAGCAAGTAACTAATACACACATGTGCTGGGACATACAGCAAGTGACTGATACACACATGTGCTGGGACATACAGCAAGTAACTCATACACACATGTGCTGGGACATACAGCAAGTAACTGATACACACGTGTGCTGGGACATAGAGCAAGTGACTGATACACACACGTGTGCTGGGACATACAGCAAGTAACTAATACACACATGTGCTGGGACATACAGCAAGTAACTGATACACACGTGTGCTGGGACATACAGCAAGTGACTGATACACACGTGTGCTGGGACATACAGCAAGTAACTAATACACACGTGTGCTGGGACATACAGCAAGTAACTGATACACACGTGTGCTGGGACATACAGCAAGTAACTGATACACACGTGTGCTGGGACATACAGCAAGTAACTGATACACACGTGTGCTGGGACATACAGCAAATAACTGATACACACGTGTGCTGGGACATACAGCAAGTGACTGATACACACGTGTGCTGGGACATACAGCAAGTGACTAATACACAAGTGTGCTGGGACATACAGCAAGTGACTGATACACACGTGTGCTGGGACATACAGCAAGTGACTGATACACACGTGTGCTGGGACATACAGCAAGTGACTGATACACACGTGTGCTGGGACATACAGCAAGTGACTGATACACACGTGTGCTGGGACATACAGCAAGTAACTAATACACACGTGTGCTGGGACATAGAGCAAGTGACTGATACACACGTGTGCTGGGACATACAGCAAGTAACTAATACACACGTGTGCTGGGACATACAGCAAGTAACTAATACACACATCTGCTGGGACATACAGCAAGTGACTGATACACACGTGTGCTGGGACATACAGCAAGTGACTAATACACACATGTGCTGGACATACAGCAAGTAACTAATACACACGTGTGCTGGGACATACAGCAAGTAACTAATACACACGTGTGCTGGGACATACAGCAAGTAACTAATACACACATCTGCTGGGACATAAAGCAAGTGACTGATACACACATGTGCTGGGACATACAGCAAGTGACTGATACACACGTGTGCTGGGACATACAGCAAATAACTAATACACGTGTGGTGGGACATACAGCAAAAAACTAATACACACGTGTGCTGGGACATACAGCAAGTGACTGATACACACGTGTGCTGGGACATACAGCAAGTGACTGATACACACGTGTGCTGGGACATAAAGCAAGTAACTAATACACACATGTGCTGGGACATACAGCAAGTGACTGATACACACGTGTGCTGGGACATACAGCAAGTGACTGATACACACATGTGCTGGGACATACAGCAAGTAACTAATGCACACGTGTGCTGGGACATACAGCAAGTGACTGATACACACGTGTGCTGGGACATACAGCAAGTGACTGATACACACGTGTGCTGGGACATACAGCAAGTAACTAATGCACATGTGTGCTGGGACATACAGCAAGTGACTGATACACACGTGTGCTGGGACATACAGCAAGTGACTGATATACACGTGTGCTGGGACATACAGCAACTGATACACACGTGTGCTGGGACATACAGCAAGTGACTGATACACACGTGTGCTGGGACATACAGCAAGTAACTAATACACACGTGTGCTGGGACATACAGCAAGTGACTGATACACACGTGTGCTGGGACATACAGCAAGTGACTGATACACACGTGTGCTGGGACATACAGCAAGTGACTGATACACACGTGTGCTGGGACATACAGCAAGTAACTGATACACACGTGTGCTGGGACATACAGCAAGTGACTGATACACACGTGTGCTGGGACATACAGCAAGTAACTGATACACACGTGTGCTGGGACATACAGCAAGTAACTAATACACACGTGTGCTGGGACATACAGCAAGTGACTGATACACACGTGTGCTGGGACATACAGCAAGTAACTAATACACACATCTGCTGGGACATACAGCAAGTGACTGATACACACGTGTGCTGGGACATACAGCAAGTGACTGATACACACGTGTGCTGGGACATACAGCAAGTAACTAATACACACGTGTGCTGGGACATACAGCAAGTAACTAATACACACGTGTGCTGGGACATACAGCAAGTAACTAATACACACGTGTGCTGGGACATACAGCAAGTAACTAATACACACATCTGCTGGGAAATACAGCAAGTGACTGATACACACGTGTGCTGGGACATACAGCAAGTGACTAATACACACATGTGCTGGACATACAGAAAGTAACTAATACACACGTGTGCTGGGACATACAGCAAGTAACTAATACACACGTGTGCTGGGACATACAGCAAGTAACTAATACACACATCTGCTGGGACATACAGCAAGTGACTGATACACACGTGTGCTGGGACATACAGCAAGTAACTAATACACACATGTGCTGGGACATACAGCAAGTGACTGATACACATGTGTGCTGGGACATAAAGCAAGTGACTGATACACACGTGTGCTGGGACATACAGCAAGTAACTAATACACACGTGTGCTGGGACATACAGCAAGTAACTGATACACACATGTGCTGGGACATACAGCAAGTGACTGATACACACGTGTGCTGGGACATACAGCAAGTAACTAATACACACGTGTGCTGGGACATAAAGCAAGTGACTGATACACACGTGTGCTGGGACATACAGCAAGTGACTGATACACACGTGTGCTGGGACATACAGCAAGTAACTAATACACACGTGTGCTGGGACATAAAGCAAGAAACTAATACACACATGTGCTGGGACATACAGCAAGTGACTGATACACACGTGTGCTGGGACATACAGCAAGTGACTGATACACACATGTGCTGGGACATACAGCAAGTAACTAATGCACACGTGTGCTGGGACATACAGCAAGTGACTGATACACACGTGTGCTGGGACATACAGCAAGTAACTAATGCACATGTGTGCTGGGACATACAGCAAGTGACTGATACACACGTGTTGTGGGACATACAGCAGGTGACTGATACACACGTGTACTGGGACATACAGCAAGTGACTGATACACATGTGTGCTGGGACATACAGCAAGTGACTGATACACACGTGTGCTGGGACATACAGCAAGTGACTGATACACACGTGTGCTGGGACATACAGCAAGTGACTGATACACACGTGTGCTGGGACATACAGCAAGTGACTGATACACACGTGTGCTGGGACATACAGCAAGTGACTGATACACACGTGTGCTGGGACATACAGCAAGTGACTGATACACACGTGTGCTGGGACATACAGCAAGTGACTGATACACATGTGTGCTGGGACATACAGCAAGTGACTGATACACACGTGTGCTGGGACATACAGCAAGTAACTGATATACACACGTGTGCTGGGACATACAGCAAGTGACTAATACACACTGGGGCATACAAGTGATGATATACAAGTGTACTGTGACATACAGGTGACTGATACACACATGTACTGCACATACAACAAGTGATGATACACACGTGTACTGTAACATACAACAAGTCATGATACACACATGTACTGTAACATACAACAAGTGATGATATACACGTGTACTGTAACATACAACAAGTGATGATACACACGTGTACTGTAACATACAACAAGTGATGATACACACATGTACTGTAACATACAACAAGTGATGATACACACGTGTGCTGGGACATGCAGCAAGTAACTAATACACACGTGTACTGTGACATACAGGTGACTGATACACACATGTACTGCACATACAACAAGTGATGATACACACGTGTACTGTAACATACAAAAAGTGATGATACACACGTATGTTTAGATTTAAACAGTACTGTGATAAACTGTGGCACTGGTGTCACCTTCAAGGTAAGCAAATCGCCCATATTCCTGCAGGAGGCTCCTCATGCCTGAAAGCTCTTTAGACCCCAATCTCAGAAGATCGTCATCACCAGATGAGTCAACAGGAACCTCCAGCCAGACTGTCCCACCATCCGCGATGAAATAGAGTTCATTAAACAGAGCAGACTTGTACCAGGCCGGTAGGTCTCTGCGAGAGGAACGAAGAGGGTTAAACCTGATAGGGGATGTTAGTGCCGACAAAGAACCAACAACAGAGGAAATAAAATGTATGCTTACCTGATAAATTATTTTCTTTCCTGGCATGGAGTCCATGAGTCCATTCAATTACTGTTGGGAAATTCACCTCCTGGCCACCAGGAGGAGGCACAGACACCCTAGCCAGAGCTTAAGTATCCTCCCACTACCCATACTCCACCAGTCATTGAGCCGAGGGAATAAAGGAAAGGTAGAACACTAGGGTTTATAGCTGCCTGAAGTCTATATAAAATAAATTCCACCTCAAATAGACTTACAGGGCGGGTTGTGGACTCTCCATGCCAGGAAAGAAAATAATTAATCAGGTAAGCATAAAACTAAATGTATGCTTACCTGATAAATGTATTTCTTTCCGGGCATAGAAAGTCCACGATTCATTCCAATTACTAGTGGGATATTCTCTCTTGGCCAGAAGGAGGCGGCAAAGATCACCCCATCAAAGCTGTTAAGTATCACTTCCCTTACCCATAACCCCCAGTCATTCGGCCGAAGGTATCGGAAAAAGAATTAACACAAGGATATAGAGGTGTCTGAGGATTCTACAGAAAAACTGTTGTCTGAATTTAAACAAGGTTGGGTCGTGGACTCTCTATGCCCGGAAAGAAATACATTTATCAGGTAAGCATACATTTTGTTTTCTTTCCTATGGCATGGAGAGTCCACAATTCATTCCAATTACTAGTGGCAACCAATACCCAAGCTAGAGGACACAGAATGAAAGGGAGGGAGAAACAAGACAGTTAGGCCTAGACCAAAGGCACCACCACTTGAAGAACCTACCTTTCTCCCATATGAAGCCTCAGCTGAGGCAAAAGTATCACATTTGAAAAAAATTCTAATAGAGGCCATGTGGCCGCCTTGCAAATCTGTTCCACAGAGGCTTCATTCTTGAAAGCCCAAGAAGATGAGACTGCTCTAGTGGAATGAGCCGTAATTATCTCAGGAGGCTGCTGTCCAGCTGTCTCATAAGCTAAACGAATAACACCTCTCAACCAGAGAGAAAGAGTAGTAGATGTGGCCATCTGACCCTTACGTTTACCAGAAAAAAACAATGAACAGAGCAGATTTCCAAAAATCTTTAGTTGCTTGAAGGTAAAATTTAAGAGCACGCACAACAGCCAAATTATGTAAAAGACGTTTGGTCTGGGAAGAAGGATTAGGACAAGAAGAGGGAACAACAATTTCCAGATTAATATTGCAATCCGACACTACCTTAGGGAGAAACCCTAGCTTATTACGAAGGACGGCCTTATCAGCATGAAAAATGAGGTAAGGGGAATCAAATTGCAGAGCCGAAAGCTCAGAAACTCTACAAGCAGAAGCAATAGCAATAAGAAACAAAACCTTCCAAGACAACAGTTTAATACCAACAGAATGCATCGGCTCAAAATGGTGTCTGCTGTAAAACTTTAAGAACAAGATTAAGGCTCCAAGGAGGAGCAACCGACTTAAACACAGGCTTAATTCTGACCAAAGCCTGAACAAAAGACTGAACATCTGGCAGAACTGCCAAACGTTTGTGCAGAAGAATGGACAATGCTGAAATCTGACCCTTTATAGTACTAACTAACAAACCTTTCTCCAGACCTTCCTGAAGAAAAGCCAAAATTTCGAGGAACTTAAACTTTGTTCCAAGAGAACCCCTTAGAATCACACTAATAAAAAGGTATTTACGCCATACCCTATGGTAAATCTTACGAGTAACAGGATAACGAGCCTGAAGCATAGTATCTATGACATTCTCAGAAAAACCACATCTAGCCAAAACTAGGCTTTCAATCTCTAAGCAGTTAGTCAGATTTGGATGAAGGAAAGGGCCCTGAATTAGAAGGTACTTCCTCAGAGGAAACTTCCACGGTGGAAGAGATGACATCCTTACCAGATCTGCAAACCAGATCCTGCAAGGCCATGCAGGAGCTATTAGGATCACAGACGTTTTTCTCCTGTTTGACACAAACGATGACACATGGAAGAGCAAATGGAGGAAATAGGTATGCTAGATTGAAGATCCAAGGAACCGCCAGAGCGTCTATCAAAACGGCTTGATGATTCGTTGATGATCCCTTGACCTTGAACCGTACTTTAGAAGTTTGGCGTTATGACGTGATGCCATCAGATCCAACTCCGGAACTCCCACCTGAGGGTTATCATTGTAAAAAACCTCTGGATGGAGAGCCCACTCTCCTGGATGAAAAGTCTGCCTGCTCAAAAAATCTGCTTCCCAGTTGTTTACCTCTGGGATGTAGATGGCAGAGAGATGACAATGTAGAGATTCCACCCACTTAAGAATGCAAGTCACCTTCTTCATTGCTAAGGAACTCCGAGTTTCTCCCTGGTGATTGATGTAGGCCACTGAAGTGATATTGTCTGACTGAAATCTGATAAACCGGAGCAAGGCTAATTGAGGCCAAACTGTCAAAGCATTGAAGATTGCTCTCAACTTCAAAATGTTTATAGGAAGAGCAAACTCTTCCGGAGTCCACAGACCCTGCGCCTTTATTGAGCCCCAAACTGCTCCCCAGCCTAAAAGACTGGCATCCGTGGACACAATCACCCAGGAAGGTCTCTGGAAACACGTGCCCCGAGGCAGATGATCCTGAGACATCCACCACAAGAGAGAGTCTCATGTTAGAGGATCCAGAACTATCCTCTGCAAAAGAATTGAAGGGTCTCCGTTCCATTGTCTGAGCATGCATAGTTGCAAAGGTCTCAGATGGAACCGAACATAAGGAATGATGTCGATAGAAGCTACCATCAGACCAATCACCTTCATGCATTGAGCTACTGATGGATGAATCACAGACTGGAGAAAAAGGCATGAAGTAAGAAGTCTGTCAGAAAAACCTTCATTGACAGAATCTATTATTGATCCCAAGAAACATACCCTTGTATCTGGAAAAAGAGAACTCTTCCCCAGATTCACATTCCACCCGTGGGAACGTAGTAATAGATCTCTATATGTATGAGATTTTGCTAGATGAAAAGATGGCGCCTGAAGAAAGATGTCGTCCAAATAAGGCACCACAGCAATGCCCTGAGACCTGACCACTGCCAAAAGAGCCCCCAGAACCTTTGTGAAAATTCTGGGAGCCGTAGCAAGGCCAAATGGAAGGGCAACAAACTGGAAATGTTTGTTTAGGAAGGCAAACCTCAGATACTGGTAATTATCCCTGTGAATGGGAACATGAAGATAGGCATCCTTCAGATCTATAGTTGTCATGAATTGACCCTCTTGAACCAAAGGATCCTACATCCAGTCGACAGGACAATATTACCCTAAGCAGCAGCTCCAAGAAGCACGCCACTCAGGACGCTGTGAAAACCAAAGTGGAAGAGCGGAGAAACACGTGACCACAACGTCACCGGCTCCAAGCGCGCGAAGCAAGCGCCAAACTTAAAAACAAAAACACTGCCACACAAATTCGAAATAAAAACATACCAAATCAGGGAAAGTAAAATAACCATGAAACATCCAGGTGTAGTCAGCCTCAAAATCTAGTGCTAAAAATTAACCCCTTAAGATTCTCCTGTTCTTGTAGTATTTTTTTTTATTATTTTTTTTTAATTAAAAAATAAAACAAACAAAAAAAAACAACACACTTAGATGCCCTAATACAGCCTAAACTCAAATTCCTATACCCAGGAAATAAAGTGAGACCCATAAAAGAGATTCACAGAGGATTAACCTTTAAAGTGCTGCCCTCAATACCTAGGAGGCAAAAGCACATACCTGTGGATCCGGCTGCATGGCAGGAACAGCTTCTAAGGTGTAACTGAGACACCAACATCTGTCAGGGACCTGTAGAAAAAGAAAAAACAGAGTAACCAACTCTGGTTTTCTATCAATGGGGTAGCATAAGTGTTAGAAATAAAGCAAGGACCACCTCACAGCCTTTTAACTGCTAAAAGCCACCATTACTCCTGTTACAGAAGCATTAGTTATTTTGTTGTGAAGAGCTTATTTCCCAGCAGCAATGCCTGAACCAGCAAGCCAGCGCCTAAGAAGGGCTCCAAGAAAACCGTAACAAGTTTCATTTCATAAAGAGTTAACTCTTTTTTTTCAGCTTTTAGAAACTATTGTCTAATCACCTCTGGAGCCAGACTGCTAATTGATAAGATGAACTTGTAAACTTGTTATCTTAAGTACTGTAATCCTATTGTGGCCTGTCAAAGGACAGTGCTCTCTATCTAAATGTGTGATGGGGGATTTTGTGCTTCCCCCCCTCTCCCCCTGGGAGTGCCCTGTGTGCATGTAACCTTAATAAAAAGCAGGCTGGGCATCCCAGTCCTGAGTTCTTGTTTGACCCTCAATCGCAGCGTTGACTCGTTTTTGTGGGCAGAAGGGTATCCTAGCTGTACTGCAGCTAAGGGAGATTATTCTATATTTGCGAGACTCATATAGAATACTATGGAAAGCAGCTTCTCCCCTCTTTAGCAATAGGGATCCAGGCTACTAAGCGGTCCATCTCTCAGCGAGACTAAGGGTAACCGTAACAACTCCTACCAAGGAAATTGACATGGACACAGCAAAGCCCCAAATCCTTGCTTGCATGGAAAGTACCCATTAAAGGATTAATATCTTCAGACACCTTCTTCACCATCCTCCCGTGATCAAGGAAAAGAGAATGACTGGGGGTTATGGGTAAGAGAAGTAATACTTAACAGCTTAGCTGGGGTGCTCTTTACCGCCTCCAACTGGCCAGGAGAGAACATCCCACTAGTAACTGGAATGAATCGTGGACTCTCTATGCCATAGGAAATAAATTCTGTTTTCTTTCCAATGGCATGGAGAGTCCACAAATCCATTCAATTACTGTTGGGAACCCAATACCCAAACCAGAGAGGACACAGAATGGATAGGGAGGGAGAATAAAAGGTAAACAGACCTAAAATGAAGGCACCACCGCTTGAAGAACCTTTCTCCCAAAGGAGGCCTCAACTGAGGCAAACACATCAAATTTCTAAATTAAGAAAAACATAATTTATGTAAGAACTTACCTGATAAATTAATTTCTTTCATATTGGCAAGAGTCCATGAGCTAGTGACGTATGGGATATACAATCCTACCAGGAGGGCAAAGTTTCCCAAACCTCAAAATGCCTATAAATACACCCCTCACCACGCCCACAATTCAGTTTAACGAATAGCCAAGTAGTGGGGTGAAAAAGAAAGGAGTAAAAAGCATAAAAAAAAAGAATTTATACAAAAATAATAACCACCATAAAGAGGGTGGGTCTCATGGACTCTTGCCAATATGATAGAAATGAATTTATCAGGTAAGTTCTTACATAAATTATGTTTTGTTTCATGTAATTGGCAAGAGTCGACGTATGGGATAGTAATACCCAAGATGTGGAACTCCACAGAAGAGTCACTAGAGAGGGAGGAATAAAAATAATAGCCATTTTCCGCTGAAAAAATTAATCCACAACCCAAAATATAAGTTTATTCTCATAAATAAAAAAAATAAAAAACTTAAACATAAGCAGAGGAATCAAACTGAAACAGCTGCCTAAAGAACGTTTCTACCAAAAACTGCTTCCGAGGAAGCAAATACATCAAAATGGTAGAATTTAGTAAATGTATGCAAAGAAGACCAAGTAGCTGCTTTGCAAATCTGATCAACTGAAGCTTCATTCTTAAAAGCCCACAAAGTGGAGACTGATCTAGTAGAATGAGCTGTAATTCTCTGAAGCGAGGCCTGACCCGACTGCAAATAAGCCTGATGAATCAAAAGCTTTAACCAAGATGCCAAGGAAAAGGCAGAAGCCTTCTGACCTTTCCTAGAACCAGAAAAGACAACAAATAGACTAGAAGTCTTCCTGAAATCTTTAGTAGCTTCAACATAATATGTCAAAGCTCTTACAACATCCAAAGAATGTAAGGATCTTTCCAAAGAATTCTTAGGATTAGGACACAAAGAAGGAACAACAATTTATCTATTAATGTTGTTAGAATTCACAACCTTAGGTAGAAATTTAAATGAAGTCCGCCAAACTGCCTTATCCTGATAGAAAATCAGAAAAGGAGACTCACAAGAAAAAGCAGACAATTCAGAAACTCTTTAGCAGAAGAGATTGCCAAAAGGAACAACACTTTCCAAGAAAGTAGTTTAATGTCCAAAGAATGCATAGGCTCAACAGGAGGAGCCTGTAATGCCTTCAAAACCAAATTAAGACTCCAAGGAGGAGAGATTGATTTAATCACAGGCTTGATACGGACCAAAGCCTGTACAAAACAGTGAATATCAGGAGGCTTAGCAATTTTTCTGTGAAATAAAACAGAATTTTACAGTTTCTTCAGGATGGTTTGGATAAAGGTTTGTCTGCAAGTTCCTTGAAGGGACAAATCTCTGCTTTTTCTAAGAATTCTAAAAGAATACCAGGATAATTTATGAAAAGAACACCATGAAATATAAGTCTTCCAAACTCGATAATAAATCTTCCTAGAAACAGATTTACGAGCCTGTAACATAGTATTAATCACTGAGTCAGAGAAACCTCTATGACTAAGCACTAGGTGTTCAATTTCCATACCTTCAAATATAATGATTTGAGATCCTGATGGAAAAACAGACCTTGAGACAGAAGGGTGATCTTAATGGAAGTGGCCAAGGTTGGCAACTGGACATCCGAACAAGATCTGCATACCAAAACCTGTGAGGCCATGCTGGAGCTACCAGCAACACAAACGATTGTTCCATGATAATCTTGGAAATCACTCTTGGAAGAAGAACCAGAGCTGGGAAGATATAAGCAGGTTGGTAACACCAAGGAACTGCTAACGCATCCACCGCCTCCGCCTGAGGATCCCTGGACCTGGACAGGTACCTGGGAAGTTTTCTGTTTAGATGGGAAGACATCAGATCTATTTCTGGAAGACCCCACATCTGAACAATCTGAAAAAACATATCTGGATGGAGCAACCACTCCCCCGGATGTAAAGTCTGACGGCTGAGATAATCTGCTTCCCAATTGTCTACACCTGGGATATGAACCGTAGAAATTAGACAGTAGCTGGATTACGCCCAAGCAAGTATCCGAGATACTTCTTTCATAGCTTGGGGACTGCGAGTCCCAGCCTGATGATTGACATATGCCACAGTTGTGATATTGTCTGTCTGAAAACAAATGAACGGTTCTCTCTTCAACAGAGGCCAAACCTGAAGAGCCCTGAAAATAGCACGGAGGTCTAAAATATTGATTGGTAACCTCACCTCTTGAGATTTCCAAACCCCTTGTGCTGTCAGAGACCCATAGACAGCTCCCCAACCTGAAAGACTTGCATCTGTTGTGATCACAGTCCAGGTTGGACGAACAAGAGAGGCCCCTTGAACTATACGATGGTGATCTAAGCACCAAGTCAGAGAGAGTCGAACATTGGGATTTAAGGATATTAACTGTGATATCTTTGTATAATCCCTGCACCATTGATTCAGCATACAAAGCTGGAGAGGTCTCATATGAAAATGAGCAAAGGGGATCGTGTCCAATGCTGCAATCATGAGACCTAAAACTTCCATGCACATAGCTACTGAAGGGAATGATTCAGACTGAAGGTTCCGACAAGTTGAAACCCATTTTAATCGCCTCTTGTCTGTTAGAGACAGAGTCATGGACACTGAATCAATCTGGAAACCTAAAAAGGTGACCCTTGTTTGAGGAATCAAGGAACTTTTTGGTAAATTGATCCTCCAACCATGTTTTTGAAGAAACAACACTAGTTGATTTGTGTGAGATTCTGCAGAATGTAAAGACTGAGCTAGTACCAAGATATCGTCCAAATAAGGAAACACCGCAATACCCCATTCTCTGAATACAGAGAGTGGGGCACTGAGAGCCTTTGAAAAGATTCTTGGAGCTGTTGCTAGGCCAAATGGAAGAGCGACAAATTGGTAATGCTAGGAAAGAGAATCTCAGAAACCGATAGTGGTCTGGATGAATCGGGATACGAAGATATGCATTCTGTAAGTCTATCGTGGACATATAATAACCTTGCTGAACAAAAGGCAGAATAGTCCTTATAGTCACCATTTTGAAAGTTGGCACTCTTACAAAATGATTCAAAATTTTCAGATCCAGAACTGGCCTGAATTAAATTTTCTTTCTTTGGGACAATGAATAGATTTGAATAAAACCCCAAACACTGTTCCTGAAACGGAACTGGTATGATTACCCCTGAAAGCTTCAGGTCTGAAACACACTTCAGAAAAGCCTGAGCCTTTACTGGATTTGCTGGGATGCGTGAGAGAAAAAATCTTCTCATAGGAGGTCTTACTCTGAATGCTATTCGGTACCTTTGAGAGACAATACTCTGAGAATCCAATGATTTTGGACAGAATCTGCCCAAATACTTTGGAAGAATCTTAATCTGCACCCTACCAGCTGAGCTGGAATGAGGGCCACACCTTCATACAGACTTGGGGGCTGGCTTTGGTTTTTTAAACAGCTTGGATTTATTCCAACTTGAAGAAGGTTTACATTTGGAACCAGATTCTTTGGGGGAAGGATTGGGTTTCTGTTCCTTATTTTGTCAAAAGGAACGAAAACGGTTAGAAGCTTTAGATTTACCCTTAGGTCTTTTATCCTGAGGCAAAAAAACTCCCTCCCCCCCAGTGACAGTTGAAATAATTGAATCCAACTGAGAACCAAATAAATTTTTACCTTGGAAAGAAAGAAATAGTAATCTAGATTTAGATACCATATCACCATTCCAAGATTTAAGCCACAAAGCTCTTCTAGCTAAAATAGCTAAAGACATAGATTTAACATCAATTTTGATGATATCAAAAATGGCATCACAGATAAAATGATTAGCATGTTGAAGCAAGCGAACAATGCTAGACAAATCAGGATCCATTTCCTGTTGCGCTAAACTTTCCAACCAAAAAGTTGATACAGCTGCAACATCAGCCAAAGAAATGGCAGAACTGAGAAGATAGCCAGAATATAAATAAGCTTTGATTAGATAAGATTCAAGTTTCCCATCTAAAGGGTCCTTAAACGAAGTACTATCTTCCATAGGAATAATAGTACGTTTGGCAATAGTAGAAACAGCCCCATCAACTCTAGGGATCTTTTCCCAAAACTCCAAACAAACTGCTGGCAAAGGATACAATTTTTTAAACCTTGAAGAAGGGATAAAAGTACCAGGCCTATTCCATTCCTTAGAAATCATATCAGAAATAGCATCAGGAATTGGAAAAACCTCTGGAGTAACCACAGGAGATTTACAAACATAGTTTAAACGTTTACTAGTTTTAATATCAAGAGGACTAGTTTCCTCAATATCCAATGTAATCAACACCTCTTTTAACAAGGAACGTATATACTCCATTTTAAATAAATAAGTAGATTTGTCAGTGTAAATATCTGATCCTCATCAGAGGAGGATAATTCAGTATGTTGTCGGTCATTTGAAATTTCATCAACTTTATGAGACGTTTTAAAAGACCTTTTACGTTTATTAGAAGGCGAGATAGCAGACAAAGCCTTCTGAATCGCATCAGCAACAAAATCTTTTATATTCACAGGGATATCATGTACATTAGATGTTGAAGGAACAACAGGCATTGTACTAGTACTGATAATTACATTCTCTGCTTGTAAAAGCTTATCATGACAACTATTACATACCACAGCTGGAGATATAATCTCCACAAATTTACAACAGATACACTTAGCTTTCGTAGAACTGTTATCAGGCAGCAGGATTCCAACAGTGGTTTCTGAGACAGGATCAGATTGAGACATCTTGCAAATGTAAGAGAAAAAAACAACATATAAAGCAAAATTATCAATTTCCTTATATGGCAGTTTCAGGGATGGGAAAAAATGCAAAGAGCATAGCCCCCGGACATAGAAAAAGGCAAGAGGCACATAGGAATGGGGTTTTAAATAATGAAAATGACGCACAACGCAAAATGACATTTTTTGGCGCTAACAACATCCAGAAATGACACACTTGCGTCATTACAGACGCAACCTTGTGTAAAAAGCTCGGCGTCAATTAAGATGCCCGAAATGACGAACTTGCGTCACCAGACGTACCTTTGCGCCAAAAAAAATTCTCGCGCCAAGAATGACGCAATAAACATCAGCATTTTTGCGCCTCACAAGCCTAATTTTGCCCGCAAAAATTTAATTAAAAAGCAGTCAATTTGAAAAAAAAAGACTACACCCCAGGTAAGAAAAATATTTTCCTAAATATGTTTTATGTTTTCCCTAATATGAAACTGAATAGTCTGCAAAAGGAAATATACATAAACCTGACTCATGGCAAATATAAGTAAAATACATATATTTAGAACTTTATATTAATTGACCATAGCTGAGAGCGTCTTAAAGGGACAGTCAAACTTTCATGATTTAAATAGGGCATGTCATTTTAAAAAAAGTTCCAATTTACTTTTATTACCAATTTTGCTTTGTTCTCTTGGTATTCTTAGTTGAAAGCTAAACCTAGGAGGTATATATGCTAATTTCTTAGACCTTGAAGGCCACCTCTAATCTGAAAGCATTTTGACAGTTTTTCACCACTAGAGGGCGTTAGTTCATGTGTTTCATATAGAAAACATTGAGCTCAGGCAAGTCTGTCAAAAGAACTGAAATAAGGGGGCAGTCTGCAGAGCCATAGATACAAAGTAATCACAGAGGTAAAAAGTGTATTATTATAACTGTGTTGGTTATGCAAAATTGGGGAATGGGTAATAAAGGGATTATCTATCTTTTTAAACAACAAAAATTCTGGTGTTTACTGTCCCTTTTAGTAATGAAAACATACTTACCGAAAGACACCCATCCACATATAGCAGATAGCCAAACCAGTACTAAAACAGTTATCAGTAGAGGTAATGGTATATAAGAGTATATCGTCAATCTGAAAAGGGAGGTAGGAGATGAATCTCTACGACCGATAACAGAGAACCTATGAAATAGATCCCCGCAAGTAATAACATTGCATTCAATAGGTGATACTCCCTTCACATCCCTCTGACATTCACTGTAAGCACAAACTTACTTCACCACCTCCATAGGAGGCAAAGTTTGTAAAACTGAATTGTGGGTGTGGTGAGGGGTGTATTTATAGGCATTTTGAGGTTTGGGAAACTTCCTGGTAGGATTGTATATCCCATACGTCACTAGCTCATGGACTCTTGCCAATTACATGAAAGAAAGTTATGTAAAGAAGACCAAGTAGCCGCCTTACTGATTTGTTCCATGGAAGCTTCATTCTTAAAAGCCCAGGATGAAGAAACAGCACAAATAGAATAAGCCGTAATTTTCCCAGGAGGCCAATGCCCAGCTTCCTCATAGGCCAAACGAGTGATACTCCTCAGCCAAAAAGAGAGAGCAGTTGCAGTAGCTTTTTGAAACTTACGCTTACCAGCATACACCACGAACAAGGCAGAAGACTGCCTAAAATCCTTTGTAGCCTGGAGATAGAACTTAGAGATACTTACCACATCCAGGTTGTGAAGAAGACGTTCCTTTTGAGAAGGATTATGACAAAAAGAAGGAACTACAATCTCCTGATTGATATTGCGATCAAAAACCACCTTAGGAAGAAAACCCATTTTAGTACGAAGAACAGCTTTATCCGCAAGGAAAATACGATAAGGGGAGTCTCACTGTAAGGCAGATAATTCTGAAACTCTACAAGCAGAAGAGATAGCCAACAAAAACAAAACTTTAGAAGATAAAAGTTTAATATCTACTGTCATGTAAAAGGTGAGATATCATTGTGCATAGACATCATATCGACTAAAATTTCATCCATGTATGAAACTGTTTTGATATAAAAATGCTTTGACCATTTGTAAATGACTGAGGTGGGTGACACAGACCCCCTTAATGATTAAGATACACTTCTAACAAACCTGATGTATGAGAGTTCATTTGTTTAGATAGTGAAGATAGGGATTTTCAAAGGAATTGCATTTAAAGAATTCCTGCATGGGGCAATGTGTAATAAATTTACCTAGATCAGGATGCCCCCTGTGGACAGCAGACTTAAAGGGACAGTCAAGTCCAAAAAAAACTTTCATGTTTTAAATAGGGCATGCAATTTTAAACAACTTCCCAATTTACTTTTATCACCAATTTTGCTTTGTTCTCTTGGTATTCTTAGTTGAAAGCTAAAACTAGGAGGTTCATATGCTAATTTCTTAGACCTTGAAGACTGCCTCTAATCTGAATACATTTTGACCACTAGAGGACATTAGTTCACATGTTTCATATAGATAACATTGAGCTCAAGCACGTAAAGTGACCTAGGAGTGAGCACTGATTGGCTAAACTGCATGTCTGTCAAAAGAACTGAAATAAGGGGGCAGTCAGCAGAAGCTTAGATACAAGATAATCACAGAGGTAAAACGTGTATTATAACTGTGTTGGTTATACAAAACTGGGGAATGGGTAATAAAGGGATTATCTTTCTTTTTAAGCAACACAAATTCTGGGGTTGACTCTCCCTTTAAAGTCTGAAGTGTAGCAGAATCTTCAGGATTGACAGCAAATGTAAATACTTCCCGTCAATGTGTTAATTACTCCATACTGAGTTTCAATATACAAACCCCCAGACTGTGTCTGTGTTAAAGGTAACAAAAGGGAGACATATTTTCATCTTGTGGAAGTTGAAAGCCTAAGAGTTGAATTTTTAAAGTCTCTTAATTCTGTGTAAATTGAAAGCATCAAAATTGAGATTTTAAAGTACAACTTATGTAGAATTTTCAGTTATTGTGTACTCCGTATTATGTATAAATTATATTTGTGAGTTTGGGAGATGTGTCTAATGTTTATGTAATATATTAAATATGAAGTGATATCCACAGATGTGCAATGTATTTATATTAAATGAAATAATGCTCAAATCTATATCTATAATGATATTAGTTCCAACAGAATTCTACTTGCAGGTATACTGGAAAATGTGGCGATATAATATCAGAATATGAAATTAAAAATAAACTTCCTGAAATATTAATTATTAACATTGTACTAGAATTATTACAGTAGTGTCGGAGTCGTGCAAAGTAGCCAAAACCTCCTTAAGTAACAAACGGAGGTGTTCCAGCTTAAACCTGAAGGATACAACTTCAGTATCAGCAGAAGGAATTACACTGTCGGAGTCTGAGATTTCACCCTCAGATGCTACCGAAGTATCTTCCTCCTCAGATTTCTGGGAGGGAACATTCGAAATAGCCACGACTTTGTCAGAAACCTTATTCACCGATTTTTTACATTTCCTCTTTCCCTGCAGCATGGGAAAAGCGGACAACGCATCAGATACCACAGAGGACATGAGGGAAGCGATGTCTTGCAACGTAACTCCAGGTGGAGTAAGAGAGGAAGCGCAGGGCACTGGCTGTGTGGACGATAACATTTGGGACACTTGAGGAGAAAGCTGCGGCATATCTTGTACATTGTCAGAAGACTCCTGAACAGCATCCGCCTTAGACAATGTTGGATCAAAAAAAGTCTATCCCTGTAATGTAAAGTTCTCTCAATACATGAGGAACAGAAAGGGATTGGTGGTTTCACATTATCATCAAAACATAAAGAACAAGTAACATTTTGCAGGGCCTCTTTGACCATCTTTATTCACCAATAAACAAAATAGATACATAAACTGATATTTTATTTAGAAAATAACCACACAAAAAAAACATTACTGTTCCTTTAAATTTTAAAATGAAACTGCTTTATTTTTCTGCAAGAAAATAATAAAGTATCACAAAAAACACTCCGGACAACCTCTACACCTCAGCTTAGCTTTGCTGAAGTGCTTTCCTGCCTGACTGAGTGAATATTCTGCTGGATAATCCGGACTCAACTTTAATTTTGCTGTAAATTGTAGTCCGGTAACCGCAACACTGCTAATAAACTATGACAAAGCTATCTCCGCTCCGGAACACAGGAAGTGTAGGGGGCAAAGGAGCGCAACAGGAATTGCCGCCTCAGCTAACCCCGCCCATCGTGGGTGCTACAAATTTAACCTCCCGGTCGGCTAAATGTATTCTAAAGCCGCCGGGAGTAAAATAAAAAGTAAAACACCACCTCTGAGCCTATCTCCTCGTCTCCAGTGCATGCCAATACTGCCCAAAATAAAATGATCCCCTAAGCCATAGGAGTATGACTTTTGTCCCATACTGACTTTAAAGTGCCATCTTTTTTCTGTATATGCTCCCAGAAACAAAGTTAGCACTTACCTTTAGAAATCTACCAGGCAGCTCACTAGGTTTGAGATGGAACCTGTGGATGAAAAACAAAGACTGAGCAATCTTACTCAGGCTTTTAATGTTAGGGCAGCATTAAATATATGGGAGGCGCAGCGAGGATTGTAAACCCACAAGTTCCCATTACTTGAAAGCCACCACTGCTCTACTGAAGAGACTGATATGGACTACAGCTACACCCTAGGACAAAGAAGAACAATCTTGCACTACTAAAAAAAAAAAAATCTTTCTTGAAGAATCTTCTTTCAAACACCTAAACTTTACCACTTCCTTGCTCTAACGTAGGCAAAGAAAATGACTGGGGTTGGAGGGAAGGGAGGTGATATTTAACAGCTTTGCCACCTCCTGCTGGGCAGGAGTGATATTCCCAATAGTAATTAGATGATCCGTGGACTCATCGTGTCATTAGAAAGAAAAGGCACTTGCCATAGAGCCTCTGCTGTGGAGCAGACATAGCACTTCCAGGTCTGACAGTTCCATCCAGACATCTGAAAGGGACCTGAAATAGAAGTAACTAAACCTGGTTGCCAGGTGGGGTGTTAGCAAAGATTGCTAGGAGGACGACAGAGAAGTTCCCTGCGACATTTAGCAGCTACCAATACTCTTAGTAAGAGGCTTACATGGACACAGCATTAACCCCAGTCCTATCTTGAAGGGAAGCTACCCATTAAACGACTCAGTTTTCTTCAGAACACCATATTCACCTCCTACTAGTTACAGAGGCAAAGAATGACTGGGGAGTATGGGTAGTGGAAGGATACTTAAGCTCTGACTGGGGTGTTCTTTGCCTCTTCCTGGTGGCCAGGAGGTGAATTTCCCAACAGTAATTGAATGGATTTGTGGACTCTCCATGCCATTGGAATGAAAAAAGAAAATTTATGCTTACCTGATACATTTATTTCTTTTTTGACACGATGAGTCCACGGATCATCATTAATTACTGTTGGGAATATAACTCCTGCCCAGCAGGAGGCGGCAAAGTCCACCACAGCAAAGCTCTTAAATATCACCTCCCTTCCCTCCCACTCCAGTCATTCGACCGAAGTATAGGAGAGAAAGGAAGTAACAAGGTGCAGAGGTGTCTGAAGTTTATAACATATCAACAACCCGTCTCAAAAACAGGGCGGGCCGTGGACTCATCGTGTCAAAAAAGAAATAAATTTATCAGGTAAGCATAAATTTTCTTTTCTTTTTAATGACACGATGAGTCCACGAATCATCATTAATTACTGTTGGGAATCAATACCCAAGCTAGAGTAGTGCTTGAAGTACCTTTCTCCCAAAAGCGACCTCAGCTGAGGCCAAAAGTGCAATTTTATAGAATTTTGAAGAAGAGGGAAAAGAGAACCAAGATGCAGCCTTGCAAATCTGTTCCATAGAAACTTCACTTCTGACTGCCCATGAGAAATCAACTGCCCTCATGGAAAGAGCCGTAATTCTCTCTGGAGGTTGCTATCCAGCAATCTCTTAGGCAAAATGTAAGATACTCTTCAGCCAGAAAGAAAGAAAAGCAGCCGTAACGTTCTGTTCCTTACGTCTTTCAGACAAAACCATAGATAAGGAAGAAGACTTACAACATTTTTGTCTATATAGTGCCAAAACCCCTCCTTCCGAGAAGAAGGATTAAGACACAAGGAAGGAACACCAGTCTCCTGATTAACGCTCCAGACAAAAATTACATTATGGTACGTAAAACCACCTTATCTGAAAAAAACTAAGGTAAGATGACTCACACTGTAATGTCGAGAGCTCTGACACTCTACAAGTAGAGGAAAGAGTAATACAAAAAACTTCCCCAGATAATATCTAAGGAATGCATCGGCTCAAATAGAGCCCCCTGAATACTCCTAAGAACTAAATTAAGACTCTAAGGAGGAGCAACTGGTTAGAATACAGGCCTAATCCTGACCAAGGCCTGACAAAACTAATGTATGCCTGGGAATTCCTCCAGACGTATATGTAACAATATAGAAAAGATAGACAAGGCAGAAAATAGACCCTATAGGGAACTTGCCGATAAACCCTTCTCCAAACCTTCTTGGAGAAAGGACAGAATTTTTAAGAATCCTAACTCTACTCCAAGAGTAGACTTTGAATATAGATATTTACGCCATATCTTATAGTAAATCCTTCTAGCTATAGGTTTATTATCCTGAATGATAATCTCAATGACCGACTCCGAAAATCCACGCTTGGATAAAACTAAGCGTTCAATCTCCAAGCAGTCGACGTCGGAGAAACTAGATTTGGATGAAGGAAGGAATTTAAAGGAGAAGACCTTTCCTCAACGAAAGTCTCCAAGATGGAAGAGATGCATGACCATCAGGTCTGCATACCAATCCTGCGGAGCCACGCCGGTGCATTAATAATCACTGACGCCCTCTCCTGCTTGACTCGAGCATGACTCAAGGAAGAAGAGCAAAAAGTAGGAAAACGGTATGCAAGACTGAAACTCCGAGATATCGCCAGAGCGTCCATCAGAATAGTCTGAGGGTCCCTTGACCTCGACCCGTACTTCGAAAGACTAGCATTTTGCGGAGATGCTATGAAGTCCAAATCCGGCTGTAAATCCACTCCTGGAATGTGCATCACCGACCTACTGGAACTTCCACATTCCCTGAGTCTTTATGGAGCCCCCTGCTCCCCACCTCAGAAATCTGTCTTCTGTAGTCACAATCACCCAAGAGGGTCTGTGAACCAGAATGTCATCCAGATAAATAACCACTGCAATGCCCCGCGATCGGAGCACCACTAGCAGGGATCCCAGAACCTTTGAGAAAATTCTGGGAGCTGTGGCAAGCCGAATGGAAGAGCCACGAACTGGAAGTGTTTGTCTTAGAAACTTGTGATGGTCCCTGTGGAAGGTAACATGCAAGAAAACGTAACTTAAATCCCCCATGGTCATAACTTTACCCTCTTGGACCAAAGGAAGAATGAAACTAGTAGTTTCCATCTTGAAGGACAGCGCTCTGACAAACTTGTTTGGATTTTAAGATCTACAATTGGTCTGAAAGTTCCCTCCTTCTAGGGAACCACGAACAGATTGGAATAG
>NC_069500.1:4649106-4732165 GCF_027579735.1 Bombina bombina
TAACCTGTATATAGTAACAGCAGACCAGAGAGCTGTCAGTGTGTCATGGTACAGTCTGTGTTATACAGTGTATGTAACCTGTATATAGTAACAGACCAGAGAGCTGTCAGTGTGTCATGTGTACAGTCTGTTATATAGTGTATGTAACCTGTATATAGTAACAGCAGACCAGAGAGCTGTCAGTGTGTCATGTGTACAGTCTGTGTTATACAGTGTATGTAACCTGTATATAGTAACAGACCAGAGAGCTGTCAGTGTGTCATGTGTACAGCCTGTGTTATACAATGTATGTAACCTGTATATAGTAACAGACCAGAGAGCTGTCAGTGTGTCATGTGTACAGTCTGTGTATACAGTGTATGTAACCTGTATATAGTAAAGACCAGAGAGCTGTCCTGTGTCATGTGTACAGCCTGTGTTATACAGTGTATGTAACCTGTATATAGTAACAGACCAGAGAGCTGTCAGTGTGTCATGTGTACAGCCTGTGTTATACAGTGTATGTAACCTGTATATAGTAACAGACCAGAGAGCTGTCAGTGTGTCATGTGTACAGTCTGTGTTATACAGTGTATGTAACCTGTATATAGTAACAGACCAGAGAGCTGTCAGTGTGTTATACAGTGTATGTAACCTGTATATAGTAACAGACCAGAGAGCTGTCAGTGTGTCATGTGTACAGCCTGTGTTATACAGTGTATGTAACCTGTATATAGTAACAGACCAGAGAGCTGTCAGTGTGTCATGTGTACAGCCTGTGTTATACAGTGTATGTAACCTGTATATAGTAACAGACCAGAGAGCTGTCAGTGTCATGTGTACAGTCTGTGTATACAGTGTATGTAACCTGTATAGTAGTAACAACAGAGAGCTGTCAGTGTGTCATGTGTACAGTCTGTGTTATACAGTGTATGTAACCTGTATATCAGTAAACAGAGACTGAGATGTCAGTCTGTGTTATACAGTGTATGTAACCTGTATATATAACAGCAGACCAGAGAGCTGTCAGTGTGTCATGTGTACAGTCTGTGTTATACAGTGTATGTAACCTGTATATAGTAACAGACCAGAGAGCTGTCAGTGTGTCAGTGTACAGCCTGTGTTATACAGTGTATGTAAACCTGTATATAGTAACAGACCAGAGAGCTGTCAGTGTGTCATGTGTACAGTCCTGTGTTATACAGTGTATGTAACCTGTATATAGTAACAGCAGACCAGAGAGCTGTCAGTGTTCATGTGTACAGCCTGTGTTATACAGTGTATGTAACCTGTATATAGTAACAGACCAGAGAGCTGTCAGTGTGTCATGTGTGTGTTATACAGTGTATGTAACCTGTATATATAACAGACCAGAGAGCTGTCAGTGTGTCATGTGTACAGTCTGTGTTATACAGTGTATGTAACCTGTATATATAACAGACCAGAGAGCTGTCAGTGTGTCATTGTACAGCCTGTGTTATACAGTGTATGTAACCTGTATATAGTAACAGACCAGAGAGCTGTCAGTGTGTCATGTGTACAGCCTGTGTTATACAGTGTATGTAACCTGTATATAGTAACAGACCAGAGAGCTGTCAGTGTGTCATGTGTACAGCCTGTGTTATACAGTGTATGTAACCTTATATAGTAACGACCAGAGAGCTGTCAGTGTGTCATGTGTACAGCCTGTGTTATACACATGTATGTACCTGTATATAGTAACAGACCAGAGAGCTGTCAGTGTGTCATGTGTACAGCCTGTGTTATACAGTGTATGTAACCTGTATATAGTAACAGACCAGAGAGCTGTCAGTGTGTCATGTGTACAGCTGTTTTTATACAGTGTATGTAACCTGTATATAGTAACAGACCAGAGAGCTGTCAGTGTGTCATGTGTACAGTCTGTGTTATACAGTGTATGTAACCTGTATATATAACAGACCAGAGAGCTGTCAGTGTGTCATGTGTACAGCTGTGTTATACAGTGTATGTAACCTTATATAGTAACAGACCAGAGAGCTGTGTCAGTGTGTCATGTGTATACAGCTGTGTTATACAGTGGTATGTAACCTGTATATAGTAACAGACCAGAGAGCTGTCCATGTTGTCAGTGTACAGTCTGTGTTATACAGTGTATGTAACCTGTATATATGTAACAGACCAGAGAGCTGTCATGTGTCATGTGTACAGTCTGTGTTATACAGTGTATGTAACCTGTATATAGTAACAGACCAGAGAGCTGTCAGTGTGTCATGTGTACAGTCCTGTGTTATACAGTGTATGTAACCTGTATATAGTAACAGACCAGAGAGCTGTCAGTGTGTCATGTGTACAGCCTGTGTTATACAGTGTATGTAACCTGTATATAGTAACAGACCAGAGAGCTGTCAGTGTGTCATGTGTACAGCCTGTGTTATACAGTGAATGTAACCTGTATATAGTAACAGACCAGAGAGCTCAGTGTGTCATGTGTACAGCCTGTGTTATACAGTGTATGTAACCTGTATAATAGTAGCAGACCAAGAGCTGTCAGTGTGTCATGTGTACAGTCTGTGTTATACAGTGTATGTAACCTGTATATAGTAACAGACCAAGAGCTGTCAGTGTGTCATGTGTACAGCCTGTGTTATACAGTGTATGTAACCTGTATATAGTAACAGACCAGAGAGCTGTCAGTGTGTCATGTGTACAGCCTGTGTTATACAGTGTATGTAACCTGTATATAGTAACAGACCAGAGAGCTGTCAGTGTGTCATGTGTACAGCCTGTGTTATACAGTGTATGTAACCTGTATATAGTAACAGACCAGAGAGCTGTCAGGTGTCATGTGTACAGTCCTGTGTTATACAGTGTATGAACCTGTATATAGTAACAGACCAGAGAGCTGTCAGTGTGTCATGTGTACAGCCTGTGTTATACATGTATGTAACCTGTATATAGTAACAGACCAGAGAGCTGTCAGTGTGTCATGTGTACAGCTGTGTTATACAGTGTATGTAACCTGTATATAGTAACAGACCAGAGAGCTGTCAGTGTGTCATGTGTACAGCCTGGGTTATACACTGTATGTAACCTGTATATAGTAACAGACCAGAGAGCTGTCAGTGTGTCATGTGTACAGCCTGTGTTATACAGTGTATGTAACCTGTATATAGTAAAGCAGACCAGAGAGCTGTCAGTGTGTCATGTGTATACAGCTGTTTATACAGTGTATGTAACCTGTATATAGTAAACAGACCAGAGAGCTGTCAGTGTGTCATGTGTACAGCCTGTGTTATACAGTGTATGTAACCTGTATATAGTAACAGACCAGAGAGCTGTCAGTGGTCATGTGTACAGCCTGTGTTATCAGTGTATGTAACCTGTATATAGTAACAGACCAGAGAGCTGTCAGTGTGTCTGTGTACAGTCTTGTTATACAGTGTATGTAACCTGTATATATAACAGACCAGAGAGCTGTCAGTGTGTCATGTGTACAGTCTGTGTTACCAGTGTATGTAACCTGTATATAGTAACAGACCAGAGCTGTCAGTGTGTCATGTGTACAGCTGTGTTATACAGTGTATGTAACCTGTATATAGTAACAGACCAGAGAGCTGTCAGTGTGTCATGTGTACAGCTTGTTATACAGTGTATGTAACCTGTATATAGTAACAGCAGACCAGAGAGCTGTCAGTGTGTCATGTGTACAGTCCTGTGTTATACAGTGTATGTAACCTGTATATAGTAACAGCAGACCAGAAGCTGTCCAGTGTGTCATGTGTACAGCCTGTGTTATACAGTGTATGTAACCTGTATATAGTAACAGACCAGAGAGCTGTCAGTGTGTCATGTGTACAGCCTGTGTTATACAGTGTATGTAACCTGTATAGTAGTAACAGACCAGAGAGCTTCAGTGTGTTCATGTGTACAGCTGTGTTATACCATGTATGTAACCTGTATATAGTAACAGACCAGAGAGCTGTCAGTGTGTCATGTGTACAGCCTGTGTTATACAGTGTATGTAACCGTATATAGTAACAGACCAGAGAGCTGTCAGTGTGTCATGTGTACAGTCCTGTGTTATACAGTGTATGTAACCTGTATATAGTAACAGACCAGAGAGCTGTCAGTGTGTCATGTGTACAGTTCTGTTTATACAGTGTATGTAACCTGTATATAGTAACAGACCAGAGCTGTCAGTGTGTCATGTGTACAGCCTGTGTTATACAGTGTATGTAACACTGTATATAGTAACAGACCAGAGAGCTGTCAGTGTGTCATGTGTACAGTCTGTGTTATACAGTGTATGTAACCTGTATATAGTACAGACCAGAGAGCTGTCAGTGTGTCATGTGTACAGCTGTGTTATACAGTGTATGTAACCTGTATATAGTAACAGACCAGAGAGCTGTCAGTGTGTCACTGTGTACAGCCTGTGTTATACAGTGTATGTAACCTGTATATAGTAAACAGACCAGAAGCTGTCAGTGTGTCATGTGTACAGCTGTGTTATACAGTGTATGTAACCTGTATATAGTAACAGACCAAGAGCTGTCAGTTGTCATGAGTGTACAGCCTGTGTTATACAGTGTATGTAACCTGTATATAGTAACAGCAGACCAGAGAGCTGTCATTGTGTCATGTGTACAGCTGTGTTATACAGTGTATGTAACCTGTATATAGTAACAGACCAGAGAGCTGTCAGTGTGTCATGTGTACAGCTGTGTTATACAGTGTATGTAACCTGTATATAGTAACAGACCAGAGAGCTGTCAGTGTGTCATGTGTACAGTCCTGTGTTATACAGTGTATGTAACCTGTATATAGTAACAGACCAGAGAGCTGTCAGTGTGTCATGTGTACAGCCTGTGTTATACAGTGTATGTAACCTGTATATAGTAACAGCACACAGAGAGCTGTCAGTGTGTCATGTGTACAGCCATGTGTTATACAGTGTATGTAACCTGTATATAGTAACAGACCAGAGAGCTGTCAGTGTGTCATGTGTACAGTCCTGTGTTATACAGTGTATGTAACCTGTAATAGTAACAGACCAGAGAGCTGTTCAGTGTGTCATGTGTACAGTCCTGTGTATACAGTGTATGTAACCTGTATATAGTAACAGACCAGATGAGCTGTCAGTGTGTCATGTGTACAGCCTGTGTTATACAGTGTATGTAACCTGTATATAGTAACAGACCAGAGAGCTGTCAGTGTGTCATGTGTACAGCCTGTGTTATACAGTGTATGTAACCTGTATATAGTAACAGACCAGAGAGCTGTCAGTATGTCATGTGTACAGTCTGTGTTATACAGTTATGTAACCTGATATAGTAACAGACCAGAGAGCTGTCAGTGTGTCATGTGTACAGCCTGTGTTATACAGTGTATGTAACCTGTATATAGTAACAGCACCAGAGAGCTGTCGATGTGTCATGTGTACAGTCCCTGTGTTATACAGTGTATGTAACCTGTATATAGTAACAGCACCAGAGAGCTGTCAGTGTGTCATGTGTACAGCCTGTGTTATACAGTGTATGTAACCTGTATATAGTAACAGAACCAGAGAGCTGTCAGTGGTGTCATGTGTACAGCCTGTGTTTACAGTGTATGTCACCTGTATATAGTAACAGACCAGAGAGCTGTCAGTGTGTCATGTGTACAGTCTGTGTTATACAGTGTATGTAACCTGTATATAGTAACAGACCAGAGAGCTGTCAGTGTGTCATGTGTACAGTCTGTGTTATACAGTGTATGTAACCTGTATATAGTAACAGACCAGAGAGCTGTCAGTGTGTCATGTGTACAGCCTGTGTTATACAGTGTATGTAACCTGTATATAGTAACAGAACCAGAGAGCTGTCTGTGTCATGTGTACAGCCTGTGTTATACAAGTGTATGTAACCTGTATATAGTAAACAGACCAGAGAGCTGTCAGTGTGTCATGTGTACATGCTGTGTTATACAGTGTATGTAACCTGTATATAGTAACAGACCAGAGAGCTGTCAGTGTGTCATGTGTACAGTCTGTGTTATACAGTGTATGTAACCTGTATATAGTAACAGACCAGAGAGCTGTCAGTGTGTCATGTGTACAGTCTGTGTTATACAGTGTATGTAACCTGTATATAGTAACAGACCAGAGAGCTGTCAGTGTGTCATGTGTACAGCCTGTGTTATACAGTGTATGTAACCTGTATATAGTAACAGACCAGAGAGCTGTCAGTGTGTCATGTGTACAGCCTGTGTTATACAGTGTATGTAACCTGTATATAGTAACAGACCAGAGAGCTGTCAGTGTGTCATGTGTACATCCTGTGTTATACAGTGTATGTATCCTGTATAGTAACAGACCAGAGAGCTGTCAGTGTGTCATGTGTACAGTCTGTGTTATACAGTGTATGTAACCTGTATATAGTAACAACCAGAGAGCTGTCATGTGTCATGTGTACAGTCTGTGTTATACAGTGTATGTAACCTGTATAGTAACAGACCAGAGAGCTGTCAGTGTGTCATGTGTACAGTCTTGTTTATACAGTGTATGTAACCTGTATATAGTCAACAGACCAGAGAGCTGTCAGTGTGTCATGTGTACAGCTGTGTATACAGTGTATGTAACCTGTATATAGTAACAGACCAGAGAGCTGTCAGTGTGTCATGTGTACAGCCTGTGTTATACAGTGTATGTAACCTGTATATCGTAACAGACCAGAGAGCTGTCAGTGTGTCATGTGTACAGTGTGTATACAGTGTGTAACCTGTATATAGTAACAGACCAGAGAGCTGTCAGTGTGTCATGTGTACAGTCTGTGTTATACAGTGTATGTAACTGTATATAGTAACAGACCAGAGAGCTGTCAGTGTTCATGTGTACAGTCTGTGTTATACAGTGTATGTAACCTGTATATAGTAACAGACCAGAGAGCTGTCAGTGTGTCATGTGTACAGCCTGTGTTATACAGTGTATGTAACCTGTATAATAGTAACAGACCAGAGAGCTGTCAGTGTGTCATGTGTACAGCTGTGTTATACAGTGTATGTAACCTGTATATAGTAACAGACCAGAGAGCTGTCAGTGTGTCATGTGTATGTAACCTGTATATAGTAACAGACCAGAGAGCTGTCAGTGTGTCATGTGTACAGCCTGTGTTATACAGTGTATGTAACCTGTATATAGTAACAGCAGACCAGAGAGCTGTCAGTGTGTCAGTGTACAGTCTGTGTTTACAGTGTATGTAACCTGTATATAGTAACAGACCAGAGAGCTGTCAGTGTGTCATGTGTACAGTCTGTGTTATACAGTGTATGTAACCTGTATATAGTAACAGACAAGAGCTGTAAGTGTGTCATGTGTACAGTCCTGTGTTATACAGTGTATGTAACCTGTATATAGTAACAGACCAGAGAGCTGTCAGTGTGTCATGTGTACAGTCCTGTGTTATACAGTGTATGTAACCTGTATATAGTAACAGACCAGAGAGCTGTCAGTGTGTCATGTGTACAGCCTGTGTTATACAGTGTATGTAACCTGTATATAGTAACAGACCAGAGAGCTGTCAGTGTGTCATGTGTACAGTGTATGTAACCTGTATATAGTAACAGACCAGAGAGATGTCAGTGTGTCATGTGTACAGACTGTGTTATACAGTGTATGTAACCGTATATAGTAACAGACCAGAGAGCTGTCAGTGTGTCATGTGTACAGTCTGTGTTACACAGTGTATGTAACCTGTATATAGTAACAGACCAGAGAGCTGTCAGTGTGTCATGTGTACAGTCTGTGTTATACAGTGTATGTAACCTGTATATAGTAACAGACCAGAGAGCTGTCAGTGTGTCATGTGTACAGCCTTGTTATACAGTGTATTAACCTGTATATAGTAACAGACCAGAGAGCTGTCAGTTTGCATGTGTACAGTCTGTGTATACAGTGTATGTAACCTGTATATAGTAACAGACCAGAGAGCGTCATGTGTCATGTGTACATCCTGTGTTATACAGTGTATGTAACCTGTATATAGTAACAGCACCAGAGAGCTGTCAGTGTGTCATGTGTACAGCCTGTGTTATACAGTGTATGTAACCTGTATATAGTAACAGACCAGAGAGCTGTCAGTGTGTCATGTGTACATCCTGTGTTATACAGTGTATGTAACCTGTATATAGTAACAGACCAGAGAGCTGTCAGTGTGTCATGTGTACAGCCTGTGTTATACAGTGTATGTAACCTGTATATAGTAACAGACCAGAGAGCTGTCAGTGTGTCATGTGTACAGCTCTGTGTTATACAGTGTATTTAACCTGTATATAGTAACAGACCAGAGAGCTGTCAGTGTGTCATGTGTACAGCCTGTGTTATACAGTGTATGTAACCTGTATATAGTAACAGACCAGAGAGCTGTCAGTGTGTCATGTGTACAGCCTGTTATACAGTGTATGTAACCTGTATATAACAGCAGACCAGAGAGCTGTCAGTGTGTCTGTGTACAGTCTGTGTTATACAGTGTATGTAACCTGTATATAGTAACAGACCAGAGAGCTGTCAGTGTGTCATGTGTACAGCCTGTGTTATACAGTGTATGTAACCTGTATATAGTAACAGACCAGAGCTGTCAGTGTGTCATGTGTACAGCCTATGTTATACAGTGTATGTAACCTGTATAGTAACAACCAGAGAGCTGTCAGTGTGTCATGTGTACAGCCTGTGTATACAGTTATGTAACCTGTATATAGTAACAGACCAGAGAGCTGTCAGTGTGTCATGTGTACAGCCTGTGTTATACAATGTATGTAACCTGTATATAGTAACAGACCAGAGAGCTGTCAGTGTGTCATGTGTACAGTCTGTTATACAGTGTATGTAACCTGTATAGTAACAGACCAGAGAGCTGTCAGTGTGTCATGTGTACAGCCTGTGTTATACAGTGTATGTAACCTGTATATAGTAACAGACCAGAGAGCTGTCAGTGTGTCTGTGTACAGTCTGTGTTATACAGTGTATGTAACCTGTATATAGTAACAGACCAGAGAGCTGTCAGTGTGTCATGTGTACAGTCTGTGTTATACAGTGTATGTAACCTGTATATAGTAACAGACCAGAGAGCTGTCAGTGTGTCATGTGTACAGCCTGTGTTATACAGTGTATGTAACATGTATATAGTAACAGACCAGAGAGCTGTCAGTGTGTCATGTGTACAGTCTGTGTTATACAGTGTATGTAACCTGTATATAGTAACAGCAGACCAGAGAGCTGTCAGTGTGTCATGTGTACAGCCTGTGTTATACAGTGTATGTAACCTGTATATAGTAATAGACCAGAGAGCTGTCAGTGTGTCATGTGTACAGCCTGTGTTATACAGTGTATGTAACCTGTATATAGTAACAGACCAGAGAGCTGTCAGTGTGTCATGTGTACAGCCTGTGTTATACAGTGTATGTAACCTGTATATAGTAACAGACCAGAGAGCTGTCAGTGTCATGTGTACAGTCTGTGTTATACAGTGTATGTAACCTGTATATAGTAACAGACCAGAGAGCTGTCAGTGTGTCATGTGTACAGTCTGTGTTATACAGTGTATGTAACCTGTATATAGTAACAGACTAGAGAGCTGTCAGTGTGTTATACAGTGTATGTAACCTGTATATAGTAACAGCAGACCAGAGAGCTGTCAGTGTGTCATGTGTACAGTCTGTGTTATACAGTGTATGTAACCTGTATATAGTAACAGCAGACCAGAGAGCTGTCAGTGTGTCATGTGTACAGCCTGTGTTTATACAGTGTATGTAACCTGTATATAGTAAACAGACCAGAGAGCTGTCAGTGTGTCATGTGTACAGCCTGTGTTATACAGTGTATGTAACCTGTATATAGTAACAGACCAGAGAGCTGTCAGTGTGTCATGTGTACAGTCTGTGTTATACAGTGTATGTAACCTGTATATAGTAACAGACCAGAGAGCTGTCAGTGTGTCATGTGTACAGTCTGTGTTATACAGTGTATGTAACCTGTATATAGTAACAGACCAGAGAGCTGTCAGTGTGTCATGTGTACAGTCTGTGTTTATACAGTGTATGTAACCTGTATATAGTAACAGACTAGAGAGCTGTCAGTGTGTCATGTGTACAGCCTGTGTTATACAGTGTATGTAACCTGTATATAGTAACAGCAGACCAGAGAGCTGTCAGTGTGTCATGTGTACAGCCTGTGTTATACAGTGTATGTAACCTGTATATAGTAACAGACCAGAGAGCTGTCAGTGTGTCATGTGTACAGTCTGTGTTATACAGTGTATGTAACCTGTATATAGTAACAGACCAGAGAGCTGTCAGTGTGTCATGTGTACAGTCTGTGTTATACAGTGTATGTAACCTGTATATAGTAACAGACCAGAGAGCTGTCAGTGTGTCATGTGTACAGTCTGTATTATACAGTGTATGTAACCTGTATATAGTAACAGACCAGAGAGCTGTCAGTGTGTCATGTGTACAGTCTGTGTTATACAGTGTATGTAACCTGTATATAGTAACAGACCGAGAGCTGTCAGTGTGTCATGTGTACAGTCTGTGTTATACAGTGTATGTAACCTGTATATAGTAACAGACCAGAGAGCTGTCAGTGTGTCATGTGTACAGTCTGTGTTATACAGTGTATGTAACCTGTATATAGTAACAGACCAGAGAGCTGTCAGTGTGTCATGTGTACAGTCTGTGTTACACAGTGTATGTAACCTGTATATAGTAACAGACCAGAGAGCTGTCAGTGTGTCATGTGTACAGTCTGTGTTTATTACAGTGTATGTAACCTGTATATAGTAACAGCAGACCAGAGAGCTGTCAGTGTGTCATGTGTACAGCCTGTTATACAGTGTATGTAACCTGTATATAGTAACAGACCAGAGAGCTGTCAGTGTGTCATGTGTACAGCCTGTGTTATACAGTGTATGTAACCTGTATATAGTAACAGACCAGAGAGCTGTCAGTGTGTCATGTGTGCAGCCTGTGTTATACAGTGTATGTAACCTGTATATAGTAACAGACAAGAGAGCTGTCAGTGTGTCATGTGTACAGTCTGTGTTATACAGTGTATGTAACCTGTATATAGTAACAGCAGACCAGAGAGCTGTCAGTGTGTCATGTGTACAGCCTGTGTTATACAGTGTATGTAACCTGTATATAGTAACAGACCAGAGAGCTGTCAGTGTGTCATGTGTACAGCCTGTGTTATACAGTGTATGTAACCTGTATATAGTAACAGACCTGAGAGCTGTCAGTGTGTCATGTGTACAGCCTGTGTTATACAGTGTATGTAACCTGTATATAGTAACAGACCAGAGAGCTGTCAGTGGTGTCATGTGTACAGCCTGTGTTACACAGTGTATGTAACCTGTATATAGTAACAGACCAGAGAGCTGTCAGTGTGCCATGTGTACAGCCTGTGTTATACAGTGTATGTAACCTGTATATAGTAACAGACCAGGAGCTGTCAGTGTGTCATGTGTACAGTCTGTGTTATACAGTGTATGTAACCTGTATATAGTAACAGACCAGAGAGCTGTCAGTATGTCATGTGTACAGCCTGTGTTATACAGTGTATGTAACCTGTATATAGTAACAGACCAGAGAGCTGTCAGTGTGTCATGTGTACAGCCTGTGTTATACAGTGTATGTAACCTGTATATAGTAACAGACCAGAGAGCTGTCAGTGTGTCATGTGTACAGCCTGTGTTATACAGTGTATGTAACCTGTATATAGTAACAGACCAGAGAGCTGTCAGTGTGTCATGTGTACAGCCTGTGTTATACAGTGTATGTAACCTGTATATAGTAACAGCAGACCAGAGAGCTGTCAGTGTGTCATGTGTACAGTCTGTATTATGCAGTGTATGTAACCTGTATATAGTAACAGCAGACCAGAGAGCTGTCAGTGTGTCATGTGTACAGTCTGTTATACAGTGTATGTAACCTGTATATAGTAACAGACCAGAGAGCTGTCAGTGTGTCATGTGTACAGTCTGTGTTATACAATGTATGTAACCTGTATATAGTAACAGACCAGAGAGCTGTCAGTGTGTCATGTGTACAGCCTGTGTTATACAGTGTATGTAACCTGTATATAGTAACAGACCAGAGAGCTGTCAGTGTGTCATGTGTACAGTCTGTGTTATACAGTGTATGTAACCTGTATATAGTAACAGCAGACCAGAGAGCTGTCAGTGTGTCATGTGTACAGTCTGTGTTATACAGTGTATGTAACCTGTATATAGTAACAGCAGACCAGAGAGCTGTCAGTGTGTCATGTGTACAGTCTGTGTTATACAGTGTATGTAACCTGTATATAGTAACAGACCAGAGAGCTGTCAGTGTGTCATGTGTACAGCCTGTGTTATACAGTGTATGTAACCTGTATATAGTAACAGACCAGAGAGCTGTCAGTGTGTCATGTGTACAGCCTGTGTTATACAGTGTATGTAACCTGTATATAGTAACAGACCTGAGAGCTGTCAGTGTGTCATGTGTACAGCCTGTGTTATACAGTGTATGTAACCTGTATATAGTAACAGACCAGAGAGCTGTCAGTGTGTCATGTGTACAGCCTGTGTTATACAGTGTATGTAACCTGTATATAGTAACAGACCAGAGAGCTGTCAGTGTGTCATGTGTACAGTCTGTGTTATACAGTGTATGTAACCTGTATATAGTAACAGACTAGAGAGCTGTCAGTGTGTCATGTGTACAGCCTGTGTTATACAGTGTATGTAACCTGTATATAGTAACAGACTAGAGAGCTGTCAGTGTGTCATGTGTACAGCCTGTGTTATACAGTGTATGTAACCTGTATATAGTAACAGCAGACCAGAGAGCTGTCAGTGTCATGTGTACAGCCTGTGTTATACAGTGTATGTAACCTGTATATAGTAACAGACCAGAGAGCTGTCAGTGTGTCATGTGTACAGTCTGTGTTATACAGTGTATGTAACCTGTATATAGTAACAGACCAGAGAGCTGTCAGTGTGTCATGTTACAGCCTGTGTTATACAGTGTATGTAACCTGTATATAGTAACAGACCAGAGAGCTGTCAGTGTGTCATGTGTACAGCCTGTGTTATACAGTGTATGTAACCTGTATATAGTAACAGCAGACTAGAGAGCTGTCAGTGTGTTATACAGTGTATGTAACCTCTATATAGTAACCGACCAGAGAGCTGTCAGTGTGTCATGTGTACAGCCTGTGTTATACAATGTATGTAACCTGTATATAGTAACAGACCAGAGAGTTGTCAGTGTGTCATGTGTACAGCCTGTGTTATACAGTGTATGTAACCTGTATATAGTAACAGCAGACCAGAGAGCTGTCAGTGTGTCATGTGTACAGCCTGTTATACAGTGTATGTAACCTGTATATAGTAACAGCAGACCAGAGAGCTGTCAGTGTGTCATGTGTACAGCCTGTGTTATACAGTGTATGTAACCTGTATATAGTAACAGACCAGAGAGCTGTCAGTGTGTCATGTGTACAGTCTGTGTTATACAGTGTATGTAACCTGTATATAGTAACAGACCAGAGAGCTGTCAGTGTGTCATGTGTACAGTCTGTGTTATACAGTGTATGTAACCTGTATATAGTAACAGCAGACCAGAGAGCTGTCAGTGTGTCATGTGTACAGCCTGTGTTATACAGTGTATGTAACCTGTATATAGTAACAGCAGACCAGAGAGCTGTCAGTGTGTCATGTGTGCAGCCTGTGTTATACAGTGTATGTAACCTGTATATAGTAACAGACCAGTGAGCTGTCAGTGTGTCATGTGTACAGCCTGTTATACAGTGTATGTAACCTGTATATAGTAACAGCAGACCAGAGAGCTGTCAGTGTGTCATGTGTACAGCCTGTGTTATACAGTGTATGTAACATGTATATAGTAACAGACCAGAGAGCTGTCAGTGTGTCATGTGTACAGTCTGTGTTATACAGTGTATGTAACCTGTATATAGTAACAGCAGACCAGAGAGCTGTCAGTGTGTCATGTGTACAGCCTGTGTTATACAGTGTATGTAAACCTGTATATAGTAATAGACCAGAGAGCTGTCAGTGTGTCATGTGTACAGCCTGTGTTATACAGTGTATGTAACCTGTATTAGTAACAGACCAGAGAGCTGTCAGTGTGTCATGTGTACAGCCTGTGTTATACAGTGTATGTAACCTGTATAGTAACAGACAGAGAGCTGTCAGTGTCATGTGTACAGTCTGTGTTATACAGTGTATGTAACCTGTATATAGTAACAGACCAGAGAGCTGTCAGTGTGTCATGTGTACAGTCTGTGTTATACAGTGTTATGTAACCTGTATATAGTAACAGACTAGAGCTGTCAGTGTGTTATACAGTGTATGTAACCTGTATATAGTAACAGCAGACCAGAGAGCTGTCAGTGTGTCATGTGTACAGTCTGTGTTATACAGTGTATGTAACCTGTATATAGTAACAGCAGACCAGAGAGCTGTCAGTGTGTCATGTGTACAGCCTGTGTTATACAGTGTATGTAACCTGTATATAGTAACAGACCAGAGAGCTGTCAGTGTGTCATGTGTACAGCCTGTGTTATACAGTGTATGTAACCTGTATATAGTAACAGACCAGAGAGCTGTCAGTGTGTCATGTGTACAGTCTGTGTTATACAGTGTTATGTAACCTGTATATAGTAACAGACCAGAGAGCTGTCAGTGTGTCATGTGTACAGTCTGTGTTATACAGTGTATGTAACCTGTATATAGTACAGACCAGAGAGCTGTCAGTGTGTCATGTGTACAGTCTGTGTTTATACAGTGTATGTAACCTGTATATAGTAACAGACTAGAGAGCTGTCAGTGTGTCATGTGTACGCCTGTGTTATACAGTGTATGTAACCTGTATATAGTAACAGCAGACCAGAGAGCTGTCAGTGTGTCATGTGTACAGCCTGTGTTATACAGTGTATGTAAACCTGTATATAGTAACAGACCAGAGAGCTGTCAGTGTGTCATGTGTACAGTCTGTGTTATACAGTGTATGTAACCTGTATATAGTAACAGACCAGAGCTGTCAGTGTGTCATGTGTACAGTCTGTGTTATACAGTGTATGTAACCTGTATATAGTAACAGACCAGAGAGCTGTCAGTGTGTCATGTGTACAGTCTGTGTTATACAGTGTATGTAACCTGTATATAGTAACAGACCAGAGAGCTGTCAGTGTGTCATGTGTACAGTCTGTGTTATACAGTGTATGTAACCTGTATAGTAACAGACCAGAGAGCTGTCAGTGTGTCATGTGTACAGTCTGTGTTATACAGTGTATGTAACCTGTATAGTAACAGACCAGAGAGCTGTCAGTGTGTCATGTGTACAGTCTGTGTTATACAGTGTATGTAACCTGTATATAGTAACAGACCAGAGAGCTGTCAGTGTGTCATGTGTACAGTCTGTGTTACACAGTGTATGTAACCTGTATATAGTAACAGACCAGAGAGCTGTCAGTGTGTCATGTGTACAGACTGTGTTATACAGTGTATGTAACCTGTATATAGTAACAGCAGACCAGAGAGCTGTCAGTGTGTCATGTGTACACTGTTATACAGTGTATGTAACCTGTATATAGTAACAGACCAGAGAGCTGTCAGTGTGTCATGTGTACAGCCTGTGTTTTACAGTGTATGTAACCTGTATATAGTAACAGACCAGAGAGCTGTCAGTGTGTCATGTGTGCAGCCTGTGTTATACAGTGTATGTAACCTGTATATAGTAACAGACAAGAGAGCTGTCAGTGTGTCATGTGTACAGTCTGTGTTATACAGTGTATGTAACCTGTATATAGTAACAGCAGACCAGAGAGCTGTCAGTGTGTCATGTGTACAGCCTGTGTTATACAGTGTATGTAACCTGTATATAGTAACAGACCAGAGAGCTGTCAGTGTGTCATGTGTACAGCCTGTGTTATACAGTGTATGTAACCTGTATATAGTAACAGACCTGAGAGCTGTCAGTGTGTCATGTGTACAGCCTGTGTTATACAGTGTATGTAACCTGTATATAGTAACAGACCAGAGAGCTGTCAGTGTGTCATGTGTACAGCCTGTGTTACACAGTGTATGTAACCTGTATATAGTAACAGACCAGAGAGCTGTCAGTGTGCCATGTGTACAGCCTGTGTTATACAGTGTATGTAACCTGTATATAGTAACAGACCAGAGAGCTGTCAGTGTGTCATGTGTACAGTCTGTGTTATACAGTGTATGTAACCTGTATATAGTAACAGACCAGAGAGCTGTCAGTATGTCATGTGTACAGCCTGTGTTATACAGTGTATGTAACCTGTATATAGTAACAGACCAGAGAGCTGTCAGTGTGTCATGTGTACAGCCTGTGTTATACAGTGTATGTAACCTGTATATAGTAACAGACCAGAGAGCTGTCAGTGTGTCATGTGTACAGCCTGTGTTATACAGTGTATGTAACCTGTATATAGTAAACAGACCAGAGAGCTGTCAGTGTGTCATGTGTACAGCCTGTGTTATACAGTGTATGTAACCTGTAGTAGTAACAGCAGACCAGAGAGCTGTCAGTGTGTCATGTGTACAGTCTGTATTATGCAGTGTATGTAACCTGTATATAGTAACAGCAGACCAGAGAGCTGTCAGTGTGTCATGTGTACAGTCTGTTATACAGTGTATGTAACCTGTATATAGTAACAGACCAGAGAGCTGTCAGTGTGTCATATGTACAGTCTGTGTTTACAATGTATGTAACCTGTATATAGTAACAGACCAGAGAGCTGTCAGTGTGTCATGTGTACAGCTGTGTTATACAGTGTATGTAACCTGTATATAGTAACAGACCAGAGAGCTGTCAGTGTGTCATGTGTACAGTCTGTGTTTATACAGTGTATGTAACCTGTATATAGTAACAGCAGACCAGAGAGCTGTCAGTGTGTCATGTGTACAGTCTGTGTTATACAGTGTATGTAACCTGTATATAGTAACAGCAGACCAGAGAGCTGTCAGTGTGTCATGTGTACAGTCTGTGTTATACAGTGTATGTAACCTGTATATAGTAACAGACCAGAGAGCTGTCAGTGTGTCATGTGTACAGCCTGTGTTATACAGTGTATGTAACCTGTATATAGTAACAGACCAGAGAGCTGTCAGTGTGTCATGTGTACAGCCTGTGTTATACAGTGTATGTAACCTGTATATAGTAACAGACCAGAGAGCTGTCAGTGTGTCATGTGTACAGCCTGTGTTATACAGTGTATGTAACCTGTATATAGTAACAGACCAGAGAGCTCTCAGTGTGTCATGTGTATGTAACCTGTATATAGTAACAGACCAGAGAGCTGTCAGTGTGTCATGTGTACAGTCTGTGTTATACAGTGTATGTAACCTGTATATAGTAACAGACTAGAGAGCTGTCAGTGTGTCATGTGTACAGCCTGTGTTATACAGTGTATGTAACCTGTATATAGTAACAGACTAGAGAGCTGTCAGTGTGTCATGTGTACAGCCTGTGTTATACAGTGTATGTAACCTGTATATAGTAACAGCAGACCAGAGAGCTGTCAGTGTCATGTGTACAGCCTGTGTTATACAGTGTATGTAACCTGTATATAGTAACAGACCAGAGAGCTGTCAGTGTGTCATGTGTACAGTCTGTGTTATACAGTGTATGTAACCTGTATATAGTAACAGACCAGAGAGCTGTCAGTGTGTCATGTGTACAGCCTGTGTTATACAGTGTATGTAACCTGTATATAGTAACAGACCAGAGAGCTGTCAGTGTGTCATGTGTACAGCCTGTGTTATACAGTGTATGTAACCTGTATATAGTAACAGCAGACTAGAGAGCTGTCAGTGTGTTATACAGTGTATGTAACCTCTATATAGTAACCGACCAGAGAGCTGTCAGTGTGTCATGTGTACAGCCTGTGTTATACAATGTATGTAACCTGTATATAGTAACAGACCAGAGAGTTGTCAGTGTGTCATGTGTACAGCCTGTGTTATACAGTGTATGTAACCTGTATATAGTAACAGCAGACCAGAGAGCTGTCAGTGTGTCATGTGTACAGCCTGTGTTATACAGTGTATGTAACCTGTATATAGTAACAGCAGACCAGAGAGCTGTCAGTGTGTCATGTGTACAGCCTGTAGCTTATACAGTGATATGTAACCTGTTCAATACGTAACAGCACCAGCAGAGTCTGTCAGTGTGTTCATGTGTCAGCAGGATCCTGCTGGTTATACAAGAGATTATTGTAAACCTGTAGATAGTTCAAACAGACCGCAACCAGAGAGCTGATCAGATGTGTACGATGTGTACAGTCACGTGGTTATACAGTGTATGTAACCTGTGTATAGTAGTATCAGCAGACCAGAGAGGCTGTGCAGTCGTCATCACTGGTGTACAGCCTGTGTATACAGTGTATGTAACTCTGTATATAGATATCAGCAAGACCAGAGAGAGCTGTTCGAGTGTGTCATGTGTAGCAGTCTGTGTATACAGTGGTACATGTCAAACTGTATATAGTACAGCAGACCAGTGAGCTGGTCAGTTCTTTGTTCATGATGTACAAGCCTTGTTATAGCAGTGTATGTTCACACTGTATATTAGTACAAGCAGTACCAGAGAGCTTGTCAAGTGTGTCATGGTTGTACAGCCTGTGTTTATAGCAGTGTGATGCTAACCTGTCATATAGTAACAGCAGACCAGAGAGCTGTCAGTGTGTCATGTGTACAGTCTGTGTTATACAGTGTATGTAACCTGTATATAGTAACAGACCAGAGAGCTGTCAGTGTGTCATGTGTACAGCCTGTGTTACACAGTGTATGTAACCTGTATATAGTAACAGACCAGAGAGCTGTCAGTGTGTCATGTGTACAGCCTGTGTTATACAGTGTATGTAACCTGTATATAGTAACAGACCAGAGAGCTGTCAGTGTGTCATGTGTATAGTCTGTGTTATACAGTGTATGTAACCTGTATATAGTAACAGCAGACCAGAGAGCTGTCAGTGTGTCATGTGTACAGCCTGTGTTATACAATGTATGTAACCTGTATATAGTAACAGCAGACCAGAGAGCTGTCAGTGTGTCATGTGTACAGCCTGTGTTATACAATGTATGTAACCTGTATATAGTAACAGACCAGAGAGCTGTCAGTGTGTCATGTGTACAGCCTGTGTTATACAGTGTATGTAACCTGTATATAGTAACAGACCAGAGAGCTGTCAGTGTGTCATGTGTACAGTCTGTGTTATACAGTGTAATGTAACCTGTATAGTAACAGACCAGAGAGCTGTCAGTGTGTCATGTGTACAGCCTGTGTTATACAGTGTATGTAACCTGTATATAGTAACAGACCAGAGAGCTGTCAGTGTGTCATGTGTACAGCCTGTGTTATACAATGTATGTAACCTGTATATAGTAACAGACCAGTGAGCTGTCAGTGTGTCATGTGTACAGTCTGTGTTATACAGTGTATGTAACCTGTATATAGTAACAGACCAGAGAGCTGTCAGTGTGTCATGTGTACAGTCTGTGTTATACAGTGTATGTAACCTGTATATAGTAACAGACCAGTGAGCTGTCAGTGTGTCATGTCTGTGTTATACAGTGTATGTAACCTGTATATAGTAACAGCAGACCAGAGAGCTGTCAGTGTGTCATGTGTACAGTCTGTGTTATACAGTGTATGTAACCTGTATATAGTAACAGACCAGAGAGCTGTCAGTGTGTTATACAGTGTATGTAACCTGTATATAGTAACAGGACCTAGAGAGCTGTCAGTGTGTCATGTGTCCAGTCTGTGTATACAGTTGTATGTAACCTGTATATAGTAACAGACCAGAGAGCTGTCAGTGTGTGCATGTGTACAGCCTGTGTTATACAGTGTATGAACCTGTATATAGTAACAGACCAGAGAGCTGTCAGTGTGTCATGTGTACAGCCTGTGTTATACAGTGTATGTAACCTGTATATAGTACAGACCAGAGAGCTGTCAGTGTGTCATGTAGTACAGTCCTGTGTTATACAGTGTATGTAACCTGTATATAGTAACAAGACCAGAGAGCTGTCAGTGTGTCATGTGTACAGTCTGTGTTAATACAGTGTATGTAACCTGTATATAGTAACCAGCAGACCAGAGAGCTGTCAGTGTGTCATGTGTACAGTCCTGTGTTATACAGTGTAGTAACCTGTATATAGTAACAGACCAGAGAGCTGTCAGTGTGTCATGTGTACAGCCTGTGTTATACAGTGTATGTAACCTGTATATAGTAACAGACCAGAGAGCTGTCAGTGTGTCATGTCTGTGTTATACAGTGTATGTAACCTGTATATAGTAACAGCAGACCAGAGAGCTGTCAGTGTGTCATGTGTACAGTCTGTTATACAGTGTATGTAACCTGTATATAGTAACAGACCAGAGAGCTGTCAGTGTGTCATGTGTACAGTCTGTGTTATACAGTGTATGTAACCTGTATATAGTAACAGACCAGAGAGCTGTCAGTGTGTCATGTCTGTGTTATACAGTGTATGTAACCTGTATATAGTAACAGCAGACCAGAGAGCTGTCAGTGTGTCATGTGTACAGTCTGTTATACAGTGTATGTAACCTGTATATAGTAACAGACCAGAGAGCTGTCAGTGTGTCATGTGTACAGCCTGTGTTATACAGTGTATGTAACCTGTATATAGTAACAGACCAGAGAGCTGTCAGTGTGTCATGTGTACAGCCTGTGTTATACAGTGTATGTAACCTGTATATAGTAACAGACCAGAGAGCTGTCAGTGTCATGTGTACAGCCTGTGTTATACAGTGTATGTAACCTGTATATAGTAACAGACCAGAGAGCTGTCAGTGTGTCATGTGTACAGTCTGTGTTATACAGTGTATGTAACCTGTATATAGTAACAGACCAGAGAGCTGTCAGTGTGTCATGTGTACAGTCTGTATTATGCAGTGTATGTAACCTGTATATAGTAACAGCAGACCAGAGAGCTGTCAGTGTGTCATGTGTACAGCCTGTGTTATACAGTGTATGTAACCTGTATATAGTAACAGACCAGAGAGCTGTCAGTGTGTCATGTGTACAGTCTGTGTTATACAGTGTATGTAACCTGTATATAGTAACAGACCAGAGAGCTGTCAGTGTGTCATGTGTATGTAACCTGTATATAGTAACAGACCAGAGAGCTGTCAGTGTGTCATGTGTACAGCCTGTGTTACACAGTGTATGTAACCTGTATATAGTAACAGACCAGAGAGCTGTCAGTGTGTCATGTGTACAGCCTGTGTTATACAGTGTATGTAACCTGTATATAGTAACAGACCAGAGAGCTGTCAGTGTGTCATGTGTACAGCCTGTGTTATACAGTGTATGTAACCTGTATATAGTAACAGACCAGAGAGCTGTAGGTGTGTCATGTGTACAGCCTGTGTTATACAGTGTATGTAACTGTATATAGTAACAGACCAGAGAGCTGTCAGTGTGTCATGTGTACAGCCTGTGTTATACAGTGTATGTAACCTGTATATAGTAACAGACCAGAGAGCTGTCAGTGTGTCATGTGTACAGACTGTGTTATACAGTGTATGTAACCTGTATATAGTAACAGCAGACCAGAGAGCTGTCAGTGTGTCATGTGTACAGCCTGTGTTATACAGTGTATGTAACCTGTATATAGTAACAGCACCAGAGAGCTGTCAGATGTCATGTGTACAGTCTGTGTTATACAGTGTATGTAACCTGTATATAGTAACAGACCAGAGAGCTGTCAGTGTGTCATGTGTACAGTCTGTGTTATACAGTGTATGTAACCTGTATATAGTAACAGACCAGAGAGCTGTCAGTGTGTCATGTGTACAGCCTGTGTTATACAGTGTATGTAACCTGTATATAGTAACAGCAGACCAGAGAGCTGTCAGTGTGTCATGTGTACAGCCTGTGTTACACAGTGTATGTAACCTGTATTAGTAACAGACCAGAGAGCTGTCAGTGTGTCATGTGTACAGCCTGTGTTATACAGTGTATGTAACCTGTATATAGTAACAGACCAGAGAGCTGTCAGTGTGTCATGTGTACAGCCTGTGTTATACAGTGTATGTAACCTGTATATAGTAACAGACCAGAGAGCTGTCAGTATGTCATGTGTACAGTCTGTGTTATACAGTGTATGTAACCTGTATATAGTAACAGACCAGAGAGCTGTCAGTGTGTCATGTGTACAGCCTGTGTTATACAGTGTATGTAACCTGTATATAGTAACAGACCAGAGAGCTGTCAGTGTGTCATGTGTACAGCCTGTGTTATACAGTGTATGTAACCTGTATATAGTAACAGACCAGAGAGCTGTCAGTGTGTCATGTGTACAGCCTGTTATACAGTGTATGTAACCTGTATAGTAACAGACCAGAGAGCTGTCAGTGTGTCATGTGTACAGCCTGTGTTATACAGTGTATGTAACCTGTATAGTAACAGACCAGAGAGCTGTCAGTGTGTCATGTGTACAGCCTGTTATACAGTGTATGTAACCTGTATATAGTAACAGACCAGAGAGCTGTCAGTGTGTCATGTGTACAGTCTGTGTTATACAGTGTATGTAACCTGTATATAGTAACAGCAGACCAGAGAGCTGTCAGTGTGTCATGTGTACAGCCTGTGTTATACAGTGTATGTAACCTGTATATAGTAACAGACCAGAGAGCTGTCAGTGTGTCATGTCTGTGTTATACAGTTGTAGTGTAACCTGTAGTATAGTAACAGCGAACCAGGAGAGCTGTCAGTGTTGTCATGTGTACAGTCTGTGTTCTAACAGTGTATGTAACCTTGATATAGTAACAGACCAGAGAGCTGTCAGTGTGTCATGTCTGTGATTATTACAGTGTATGTAACCTGTATAGAGTAACAGACCAGAGAGCTTGTCAGTGATGTCGTCATGTGTACAGTCCTGTTATACAGTGTATGTAACCTGTATATAGTAACAGACCAGAGAGCTGTTCAGTGTGTCATGTTGTACAGCCTGTGTTATACAGTGTATGTAACCTGTATATAGTAACAGACCAGAGAGCTGTCAGTGTGTCCATGTGTACAGGCCTGTGTATATACAGTGTATGTAACCTGTAAATAGTAACAGACCAGAGAGCTGTCAGGTGAGTCATGTGTACAGTCTGTATTATGCAGTGTATGTAACCTGTATATAGTAACAGCAGACCAGAGAGCTGTCAGTGTGTCATGTTTACCAGCCTGTATTATACAGTGTATGTAACCTGTATATAGTAACCAGCAGACCAGAGAGCTGTCAGTGTGTCATGTGTACAGTCTGTATTATGCAGTGTATGTAACCTGTATATAGTAACAGCAGACCAGAGAGCTGTCAGTGTGTCATGTGTACAGCCTGTGTTATACAGTGTATGTAACCTGTATATAGTAACAGACCAGAGAGCTGTCAGTGTCATGTGTACAGCCTTTGTTATACAGTGTATGTAACCTGTATATAGTAACAGACCAGAGAGCTGTCAGTGTGTCATGTGTACAGCCTGTGTTATACAGTGTATGTAACCTGTATATAGTAACAGACCAGAGAGCTGTCAGTATGTCATGTGTACAGTCTGTGTTATACAGTGTATGTAACCTGTATATAGTAACAGACCAGAGAGCTGTCAGTGTGTCATGTGTACAGCCTGTGTTATACAGTGTATGTAACCTGTATATAGTAACAGACCAGAGAGCTGTCAGTGTGTCATGTGTACAGTCTGTGTTATACAGTGTATGTAACCTGTATATAGTAACAGACCAGAGAGCTGTCAGTGTGTCATGTGTACAGCCTGTGTTATACAGTGTATGTAACCTGTATATAGTAACAGACTAGAGAGCTGTCAGTGTGTCATGTGTGCAGCCTGTGTTATACAGTGTATGTAACCTGTATATAGTAACAGACCAGAGAGCTGTCAGTGTGTCATGTGTACAGTCTGTGTTATACAGTGTATGTAACCTGTATATAGTAACAGACCAGAGAGCTGTCAGTGTGTCATGTGTACAGCCTGTTATACAGTGTATGTAACCTGTATATAGTAACAGACCAGAGAGCTGTCAGTGTGTCATGTGTACAGCCTGTGTTATACAGTGTATGTAACCTGTATATAGTAACAGACCAGAGAGCTGTCAGTGTGTCATGTGTACAGCCTGTGTTATACAGTGTATGTAACCTGTATATAGTAAACAGACCAGAGAGATGTCAGTGTGTCATGTGTACACCCTGTGTTATACAGTGTATGTAACCTGTATATTAGTAACAGACCAGAGAGCTGTCAGTGTGTCATGTGTACAGCCTGTATTATACAGTGTATGTAACCTGTATATAGTAACAGCAGACCAGAAGAGCTGTCAGTGTGTCATGTGAGCAGCCTGTGTTATACAGTGTATGTAACCTGTATATAGTAACAGACCAGAGAGCTGTCAGTGTGTCATGTGTACAGTCTGTTATACAGTGTATGTAACCTGTATATAGTAACAGACCAGAGAGCTGTCAGTGTGTCATGTGTACAGTCTGTGTTATACAGTGTATGTAACCTGTATATAGTAACAGACCAGAGAGCTGTCAGTGTGTCATGTGTACAGTCTGTGTTATACAGTGTATGTAACCTGTATATAGTAACAGACCAGAGAGCTGTCAGTGTGTCATGTGTACAGCCTGTGTTATACAGTGTATGTAACCTGTATATAGTAACAGCAGACCAGAGAGCTGTCAGTGTGTCATGTGTACAGCCTGTTATACAGTGTATGTAACCTGTATATAGTAACAGACCAGAGAGCTGTCAGTGTGTCATGTGTACAGTCTGTGTTATACAGTGTATGTAACCTGTATATAGTAACAGCAGACCAGAGAGCTGTCAGTGTGTCATGTGTACAGTCTGTGTTATACAGTGTATGTAACCTGTATATAGTAACAGCAGACCAGAGAGCTGTCAGTGTGTCATGTGTACAGCCTGTGTTATACAGTGTATGTAACCTGTATATAGTAACAGACCAGAGAGCTGTCAGTGTGTCATGTGTACAGCCTGTGTTATACAGTGTATGTAACCTGTATATAGTAACAGACAGGAGAGCTGTCAGTGTGTCATGTGTACAGCCTGTGTTATAGTGTATGTAACCTGTATATAGTAACAGCAGACCAGAGAGCTGTCGGTGTGTCATGTGTACAGCCTGTGTTATACAGTGTATGTAACCTGTATATAGTAACAGACCAGAGAGCTGTCAGTGTGTCAGGTGTACAGCCTGTGTTATACAGTGTATGTAACCTGTATATAGTAACAGACCAGAGAGCTGTCAGTGTGTCATGTGTACAGCCTGTTATACAGTGTATGTAACCTGTATATAGTAACAGCAGACCAGAGAGCTGTCAGTGTGTCATGTGTACAGCCTGTGTTATACAGTGTATGTAACCTGTATATAGTAACAGACCAGAGAGCTGTCAGTGTGTCTTGTGTACTGGCTTTTATACAGTGTATGTAACCTGTATATAGTAACAGACCAGAGAGCTGTCAGTGTGTCATGTGTACAGCCTGTGTTATACAGTGTATGTAACCTGTATATAGTAACAGACCAGAGAGCTGTCAGTGTGTCATGTGTACAGCCTGTGTTATACAGTGTATGTAACCTGTATATAGTAACAGACCAGAGAGCTGTCAGTGTGTCATGTGTACAGTCTGTGTTATACAGTGTATGTAACCTGTATATAGTAACAGACCAGAGAGCTGTCAGTGTGTCATGTGTACAGCCTGTGTTATACAGTGTATGTAACCTGTATATAGTAACAGCAGACCAGAGAGCTGTCAGTGTGTCATGTGTACAGCCTGTGTTATACAGTGTATGTAACCTGTATATAGTAACAGACCAGAGAGCTGTCAGTGTGTCATGTGTACAGTCTGTTATACAGTGTATGTAACCTGTATATAGTAACAGACCAGAGAGCTGTCAGTGTGTCATGTGTACAGCCTGTGTTATACAGTGTATGTAACCTGTATATAGTAACAGCAGACCAGAGAGCTGTCAGTGTGTCATGTGTACAGTCTTTTTTATACAGTGTATGTAACCTGTATATAGTAACAGACCAGAGAGCTGTCAGTGTGTCATGTGTACAGCCTGTGTTATACAGTGTATGTAACCTGTATATAGTAACAGACCAGAGAGCTGTCAGTGTGTCATGTGTACAGCCTGTGTTATACAGTGTATGTAACCTGTATATAGTAACAGCAGACCAGAGAGCTGTCAGTGTGCCATGTGTACAGTCTGTTATACAGTGTATGTAACCTGTATATAGTAACAGACCAGAGAGCTGTCAGTGTGTCATGTGTATAGTCTGTGTTATACAGTGTATGTAACCTGTATATAGTAACAGACTAGAGAGCTGTCAGTGTGTCATGTGTAGCAGCCTGTGTTATACAGTGTATGTAACCTGTATATAGTAACAGACCAGAGAGCTGTCAGTGTGTCATGTGTAACAGCCTGTGTTATACAGTGTATGTAACTCTGTATATAGTAACAGACCAGAGAGCTGTCAGTGTGTCATGTGTACAGTCTGTGTTATACAGTGTATGTAACCTGTATATAGTAACAGACCAGAGAGCTGTCAGTGGGTCATGTGTAACAGTCTGTGTTATACAGTGTATGTAACCTGTATATAGTAACAGACCAGAGAGCTGTCAGTGTGTCATGTGTACAGTCTGTGTTATACAGTGTATGTAACCTGTATATAGTAACAGACCAGAGAGCTGTCAGTGTGTCATGTGTACAGTCTGTGTTATACAGTGTATGTAACCTGTATATAGTAACAGACCAGAGAGCTGTCAGTGTGTCATGTGTACAGTCTGTGTTATACAGGGTATGTAACCTGTATATAGTAACAGACCAGAGAGCTGTCAGTGTGTCATGTGTACAGCCTGTGTTATACAGTGTATGTAACCTGTATATAGTAACAGCAGACCAGAGAGCTGTCAGTGTGTCATGTGTACAGTCTGTGTTATACAGTGTATGTAACCTGTATATAGTAACAGACTAGAGAGCTGTCAGTGTGTCATGTGTACAGCCTGTGTTATACAATGTATGTAACCTGTATATAGTAACAGACCAGAGAGCTGTCAGTGTGTCATGTGTACAGTCTGTGTTATACAGTGTATGTAACCTGTATATAGTAACAGACCAGAGAGCTGTCAGTGTGTCATGTGTACAGCCTGTGTTACACAGTGTATGTAACCTGTATATAGTAACAGACCAGAGAGCTGTCAGTGTGTCATGTGTACAGCCTGTGTTATACAGTGTATGTAACCTGTATATAGTAACAGACCAGAGAGCTGTCAGTGTGTTATACAGTGTATGTAACCTGTATATAGTAACAGACCAGAGAGCTGTCAGTGTGTCATGTGTACAGTCTGTGTTATACAGTGTATGTAACCTGTATATAGTAACAGCAGACCAGAGAGCTGTCAGTGTGTCATGTGTAAGTCTGTGTTATACAGTGTATGTAACCTGTATATAGTAACAGACCAGAGAGCTGTCAGTGTGTCATGTGTACAGCCTGTGTTATACAGTGTATGTAACCTGTATATAGTAACAGACCAGAGAGCTGTCAGTGTGTCATGTGTACAGCCTGTGTTATACAGTGTATGTAACCTGTATATAGTAACAGCAGACCAGAGAGCTGTCAGTGTGTCATGTGTACAGTCTGTGTTATACAGTGTATGTAACCTGTATATAGTAACAGACCAGAGAGCTGTCAGTGTGTCATGTGTACAGTCTGTGTTATACAGTGTATGTAACCTGTATATAGTAACAGACCAGAGAGCTGTCAGTGTGTTATACAGTGTATGTAACATGTATATAGTAGCAGACCAGAGAGCTGTCAGTGTGTCATGTGTACAGCCTGTGTTATACAGTGTATGTAACCTGTATATAGTAACAGACCAGAGAGCTGTCAGTGTGTCATGTGTACAGCCTGTGTTTTACAGTGTATGTAACCTGTATATAGTAACAGACCAGAGAGCTGTCAGTGTGTCATGTGTACCAGTCTGTGTTGTACAGTGTATGTAACCTGTATATAGTAACAGACCAGAGAGCTGTCAGTGTGTCATGTGTACAGCCTGTGTTATACAGTGTATGTAACCTGTATATAGTAACACACCAGTGAGCTGTCAGTGTGTCATGTCTGTGTTATACAGTGTATGTAACCTGTATATAGTAACAGACCAGTGAGCTGTCAGTGTGTCATGTCTGTGTTATACAGTGTATGTAACCTGTATATAGTAACAGCAGACCAGAGAGCTGTCAGTGTGTCATGTGTACAGCCTGTGTTATACAGTGTATGTAACCTGTATATAGTAACAGACCAGAGAGCTGTCAGTGTGTCATGTGTACAGCCTGTGTTATACAGTGTATGTAACCTGTATATAGTAACAGCAGACCAGAGAGCTGTCAGTGTGTCATGTGTACAGTCTGTGTTATACAGTGTATGTAACCTGTATATAGTAACAGCAGACCAGAGAGCTGTCAGTGTGTCATGTGGTACAGCCTGTGTTATACAGTGTATGTAACCTGTATATAGTAACAGACCAGAGAGCTGTCAGTGTGTCATGTGTACAGCCTGTGTTACACAGTGTATGTAACCTGTATATAGTAACAGACCAGAGAGCTGTCAGTGTGTCATGTGTACAGCCTGTGTTATACAGTGTATGTAACCTGTATATAGTAACAGACCAGAGAGCTGTCAGTGTGTCATGTGTACAGCCTGTGTTACACAGTGTATGTAACCTGTATATAGTAACAGACCAGAGAGCTGTCAGTGTGTCATGTGTACAGTCTGTGTTATACAGTGTATGTAACCTGTATATAGTACAGACCAGAGAGCTGTCAGTGTGTCATGTGTACAGTCTGTGTTATACAGTGTATGTAACCTGTATATAGTAACAGACCAGAGAGCTGTCAGTGTGTCATGTGTACAGCCTGTGTTATACAGTGTATGTAACCTGTATATAGTAACAGACCAGAGAGCTGTCAGTGTGTCATGTGTACAGCCTGTGTTATACAGTGTATGTAACCTGTATATAGTAACAGACCAGAGAGCTGTCAGTGTGTCATGTGTACAGTCTGTGTTATACAGTGTATGTAACCTGTATATAGTAACAGCAGACCAGAGAGCTGTCAGTGTGTCATGTGTGCAGCCTGTGTTATACAGTGTATGTAACCTGTATATAGTAACAGACCAGAGAGCTGTCAGTGTGTCATGTGTACAGTCTGTGTTATACAGTGTATGTAACCTGTATATAGTAACAGACCAGAGAGCTGTCAGTGTGTCATGTGTACAGCCTGTGTTATACAGTGTATGTAACCTGTATATAGTAACAGACCAGAGAGCTGTCAGTGTGTCATGTGTACAGCCTGTGTTATACAGTGTATGTAACCTGTATATAGTAACAGACCAGAGAGCTGTCAGTGTGTCATGTGTACAGTCTGTGTTATACAGTGTATGTAACCTGTATATAGTAACAGACCAGAGAGCTGTCAGTGTGTCATGTGTACAGTCTGTGTTATACAGTGTATGTAACCTGTATATAGTAACAGACCAGAGAGCTGTCAGTGTGTCATGTGTACAGTCTGTGTTATACAATGTATGTAACCTGTATATAGTAACAGACCAGAGAGCTGTCAGTGTGTCATGTGTACAGCCTGTGTTATACAGTGTATGTAACCTGTATATAGTAACAGCAGACCAGAGAGCTGTCAGTGTGTCATGTGTACAGCCTGTGTTATACAGTGTATGTAACCTGTATATAGTAACAGCAGACCAGAGAGCTGTCAGTGTGTCATGTGTACAGCCTGTGTTATACAGTGTATGTAACCTGTATATAGTAACAGACCAGAGAGCTGTCAGTGTGTCATGTGTACAGTCTGTGTTATACAGTGTATGTAACCTGTATATAGTAACAGACCAGAGAGCTTTCAGTGTGTCATGTGTACAGTTTGTGTTATACAATGTATGTAACCTGTATATAGTAACAGACCAGAGAGCTGTCAGTGTGTCATGTGTACAGTCTGTGTTATACAGTGTATGTAACCTGTATATAGTAACAGACCAGAGAGCTGTCAGTGTGTCATGTGTACAGTCTGTGTTATACAGTGTATGTAACCTGTATATAGTAACAGACCAGAGAGCTGTCAGTGTGTCATGTGTACAGTCTGTGTTATACAGTGTATGTAACCTGTATATAGTAACAGACCAGAGAGCTGTCAGTGTGTCATGTGTACAGTCTGTGTTATACAGTGTATGTAACCTGTATATAGTAACAGACCAGAGAGCTGTCAGTGTGTCATGTGTACAGTCTGTGTTATACAGTGTATTTAACCTGTATATAGTAACAGACCAGAGAGCTGTCAGTGTGTCATGTGTACAGTCTGTGTTATACAGTGTATGTAACCTGTATATAGTAACAGACCAGAGAGCTGTCAGTGTGTCATGTCTGTGTTATACAGTGTATGTAACCTGTATATAGTAACAGCAGACCAGAGAGCTGTCAGTGTGTCATGTGTACAGCCTGTGTTATACAGTGTATGTAACCTGTATATAGTAACAGACCAGAGAGCTGTCAGTGTGTCATGTGTACAGCCTGTGTTATACAGTGTATGTAACCTGTATATAGTAACAGACCAGAGAGCTGTCAGTGTGTCATGTGTACAGCCTGTGTTATACAGTGTATGTAACCTGTATATAGTAACAGACCAGAGAGCTGTCAGTGTGTCATGTGTACAGTCTGTGTTATACAGTGTATGTAACCTGTATATAGTAACAGACCAGAGAGCTGTCAGTGTGTCATGTGTACAGTCTGTGTTATACAGTGTATGTAACCTGTATATAGTAACAGACCAGAGAGCTGTCAGTGTGTCATGTGTACAGTCTGTGTTATACAGTGTATGTAACCTGTATATAGTAACAGACCAGAGAGCTGTCAGTGTGTCATGTGTACAGTCTGTGTTATACAGTGTATGTAACCTGTATATAGTAACAGACCAGAGAGCTGTCAGTGTGTCATGTGTACAGTCTGTGTTATACAGTGTATGTAACCTGTATATAGTAACAGACCAGAGAGCTGTCAGTGTGTCATGTGTACAGCCTGTGTTATACAGTGTATGTAACCTGTATATAGTAACAGACCAGAGAGCTGTCAGTGTGTCATGTGTACAGCCTGTGTTATACAGTGTATGTAACCTGTATATAGTAACAGCAGACCAGAGAGCTGTCAGTGTGCCATGTGTACAGCCTGTGTTATACAGTGTATGTAACCTGTATATAGTAACAGACCAGAGAGCTGTCAGTGTGTCATGTGTATGTAACCTGTATATAGTAACAGACCAGAGAGCTGTCAGTGTGTCATGTGTACAGTCTGTGTTATACTGTCATTATTACTGACAGATGGTGTCACACAGACCTTGGATATGGTCTCTTGCCGTAAGCTATAATGAAATATAAACCCTTCAGTAGTTTGCTGCCCTATTGAGCTACCTTTTTTGTGTTGCAGATTATGAGCTTTGTCTCGTCTCTTCTGAGCAATGATTGAAGTTTTGGGCAAGTTGCTCCGTGGTCCTGTGTTTCTAGCTGGAGAGATTGTTGAGTGTGTTGTTACTTTTACCAACCCTCTGTCTGCATCATCCACCTCAGCTAGCAGGTAGGTAGCACCTTGTTATATGTAATACAGCTCTGTCAGGTATGGGGAGCCCTGACTACCTTTTTCTTTTTAAAGACACAATGAGTCCACGGATCATCATCCTTACTTGTGGGATATTCACATCCTGGTCAGCAAAAGATGGCAAAGAGCACCAAAGCAGAGCTTTACATATAGCTCCTCCCTTCCCTCCCACCCCAGTCATTCTCTTTGCCTACGTTAGTGATAGGAAGAGGTAAAGTGAGGTGTTAGATTCTTCAATCAAGAGTTTATTATTTTTAAAGTCGTGCCAGAGAGTGCTGCTTTATCCTAGGGTGTAGCGTAGTCCATATCCGTCTCTACAGTAGAGCTTTTGGTGGCTTTGGAGCAATAGGAACTGGTGGTACATAATTCTCACTGCGCCTCCTATACCTTTATGCTGCCCTAATCCAGATAGCCTAAGCACATTTAAATCGGGTTTATCTTATTCCACAGGGCTATGGGAGGGGAGAGGACCTCTTACAACTGCTGGAATGTCCTGCTGTCGGTAAGTGCTAACTTTATTCATTCTGGGGAATAAAAGGAACTCGGAGTAAAGTGGCCTCCTTATCTTTATTTGAAGGCCGTTAGTGGCTTACATAAGACTCATTCAGGATCTCTTATGTGGGGACATTAATCCCTTTTATATAGAGGGTTTTGTTTGGACAGCCATAAGTACTGGGGCTGGGAGAAAGCTTGTAGTCGCTGGCTAAATTTATAAGCAGACTACGATATTTTGTTTCACTTTATTATAATGGTGGTTACGGTCCCTTAGTTTCTATTACTCCGAGGATGTGTTTGGGGAAGTTACGCCCACGATGGGCGGGGCTTTAGTTTTGCGCGCTTCCTCTTGCTTATTGCGCAGTCCTAAGCAAACAGGAGTGGATGTATATGTGGCTCAATTACCGCATGTCTTTCTGAAGAATCCGACAAGCGGTTGTAGCGCTTTTGTGTTCCTGAGGTGTCCGGATCGTTAGACTACAAGAGTTCCGGTCAGGGAGTGATTCTGTTGGCAGAGTTGCTGAGGTGTATAGGTCTCTAAATGTATTTTTATTTAACTGCTGGGGTACGTTTTTTTTTTTCTGTCGCAAAAGAAGCTGTAAAAAAAAGTTGCAGTTTTAAAATTTAAAGGCATAGTATCGTTTTGTTTTGTTTTTTCCTCTATTTTTCTGTTTTTTTTCTTAAACAATTTGATTAGCCTTGGATACAATAAGGGTTAGTTTTGAGATCTCTTAAAGAGACAGTAACTTTTTTTTGTTGTTTTTTCTTTAGGTAGTTCTCTAGCTCCTGAGGAGAGACCGATTCTGGAACTCCTCTAATTCGTGAGTTGTTCCTTCTGGATCTATCCTCCAGGTCCGCCAGCTTAGCCTCCAAAGAGGAAATCTGACAAGCCAGATTTTCAGAATAAGAAAGGAGGTTAGTATGGTCTATGAGTAGGTCTTCTTGTTTACGCTCTAGAGCATCAGCACCTGCTCGATCGCTCCGCCATCTTTTGAATCTCTTTGACCTCTTTGGTGAGATATCGTTTTACAAGCTAAATGTGTCCAAAACGGAGGCTTACCCGTTCCATATTCCCACTGTCCAACTTTGAGCCCTCCAAGCTAGCCATAATTTTAAATGGAATCTAAAGGGTCTGCAACATTTAGGTGTTTTTCTGTCACACGACTTTAAGAATGTGGTGACGACAAACTATTACCATTTTCTTTGGGATCTCAGGCAGACGCTCCTGCTCCCTAGGTATATGGTGGTCTCTTGGATGGGTAGGATCTTTGCCTTCAAAATGATGCTTCTCCCAAAACTCACTTATTTGTTTAGATGCCTCCCCCTTCAGCCCCCCAATGCCGTCCTAGATAGTTCGCAATCGCTTCTTAATAGATATGTCTGGGCTGACACTCATCCCAGAGTTGCAAAGAAGATATTACAGGCCCCAATAGATAGAGGAGGTCGGTCTAGGCCTCCCCAATCTTAGAATGTATTATGAGGCTGGCATGCTAACCCATATATCGAGTTGGGGCCCCAACAAGGAATACCCCCAATGGTTCGAAATAGAGCAGGATTCTTTGCCTCATGACATATTGCTTCGGGACCTAGTATGGATCCCACAGCACTGTAAACCACTCTCCATCACTCCCAACCCCATTGCCTTGGTCTTTGGCATAAATTACGCCACTCCCCTAGGGTGGCTCCCCATCCATCCCCTATACATAGCATTCGGGGGCTCCTAAGGGGGCTCCCAGACTAATGCCTCAGTCTGGTCCTCTCTTCCCATTGAGACCATTAGAGATATGTATTTCGACAGTGCTTGGGCTTCAAGACCCACTCTTATAACACGCTTCTCCATCCCACGTTACATGCATTTCGAGGTCACACGTCTCCGGTCACTGCTATATAGTTGGAACTTTTTTTAAATCTGCACCTCGCATGCTCTCACTATGGGAGTCCAGGTACCAAATGGGTTCATTACCAATGCATTCAGGATCTTCCTACACTCCAGAAGACACATAATATTCTAGCCTGGGAGAGAGATCTTGATATGGTCTTTGACAGTCAGGAATGGATGAGAGCTATAGCACACACAAGATAGGCCATGCATAGTGTAACTCTCTTTGAACTTTTTTACAAACTTCTGACGAGGTGGCACTGGGTACCCAGCCGACAGCGTAGATTTGCACCTGATACCTCTGACAGGTGCTGGAGAGGTTGTAATCAAAAAGGAGATGACCTACACATCTGGTGGGGCTGCCCTGAAATCCAGAAGCTATGGACTAGAGTCCTTGCCCTGGGTGGACTCCTTGACCTCCCGACAGATAGAGGCCCTGAGACCTATTTACTACACCTTAATATACCCAAACTCCCCAAGCCACTAAAGCACCTCTGTGTATCTGCTGATGTCCACCAAGCTTGCTATCGCAAGACATTGGAAACACCCCAATGCTCCCCATTTGGGGAAAGTCATAGAGATACTCTCTACAGTGCGAACAATGGAGGAAGCGGTGTACATAAACAGGGGGCTCATTGACTTGCACCCCAACACGTGGTCCATATGGGACACGCTCCCACAAAACGCGCTGACCTAGGCCTGCTGCCCCCCGCCCCCACTACTTTTTTTTTTTTTCTCCTATCCCCCTCTTTATTTTCTTTTCTTAAATATGTTCTTTCTTTCTCTTTTGGTCTGTCTTCAAACATGTCTATCTTACATGTTATAGTACCGTTTAAAGATACTTCCATGTTGATGTTAACTAATGTTACTGCAAAGTTTATTCGAATGATGTTTTTTTTTGTTTTCCTTTCTCTTTTTTTTTTAATCTTTGTTTATGTACACTGAGCTGAGATCCACAGCTCTACTATATCTATTTAGGCTATCTGTTACAAAGGTTCTCTGATTAATTTTTATACCAATTTTTGTTAGATGCCGTGCACTGCATGTATTATCGTTAAGGAAAGGAGGTCTCATTATATGAGCCAGAAGTCCCATGTGGCCTGGCCGCCATATATGAGTAGGACATTTAATCTACAATGTTATGCTTACTATGTAAAATGAACAGAGTCGCCTAAAAATGTCTTGCAAATGTACTCCTGTACTCTTTATGACCTCAATAAAAATATTTATTTAAAAAAAAAAGACATAGCTGCAATTATGTCTTCTACAATTTCTGATGCGTTGTCTGCTTTTCCTATGTTGCAAGCGTAAGAGGAAGGACACCCATGTTATCGGTGAGGTTTCTGATGCCATGGTGGCAATCTCGGATGTACCCTCCCAGGGAATTAAGTTGGAGGGTATGAAGGTTCTATCAGAAGGCGAAATTTCAGATTCAGAAAGTGCATTACCTTTGACTGATTCGAAGGTTGTATCTTTCAGGTTTAAACTAGAACACCTCCGCCTGTTACTCAGGGCGGTGTTGGTGACTTTAGATTGTGATTCTACAGTAGTAGAAGTAAGTCGAGTAAATTGGACAGATATTTTGAAGTTCCTGCTTACTCAGACGTTTTTCCACTACCAAAACGAACTTCTGAGATTATATCCAAGGAATGGGAGAGACCAGGTATTCCCTTTTCCCCCATCTCCTATTTTCAAGAAGATGTTTCCTATAGCGGACGCTATCAGGGACACTTTGCAGACGGTTCCTAAGGTGGAAGGAGCTATTTCCACCCTAGCCAAGCGAACCACTATTCCCATTTAGGATAGTTGTGCTTTTTAAAGATCCCATGGACATAAAGATGGAGGGTCTACTGAAAAAGATTTATGTTCACCAGGGTCTGCTATTGCAGCCGGCCGCGTGCATTGCTACGGTCACTAGTGCAGCAGCTTATTGGTTTGATGCTCTGTCTGAGTCTCTCAGAACTGAAACCACTTTAGAGGAGATCCAAGATGGGATTAAAGCTCTAAAGTTGGCTAATGCCTTTATTACAGATGCTTCTCTGCAAATTACTAAATTGGCGGCTAAGAGTTCCGGGTTTTCTATTCTTGCCCGCAGAGCTTTATGGTTAAAGCCCTGGTCGGCAGACATATCTTCCAAGTCTAAGCTTTTGGCAATTCCTTACAAGGGGAAGACCTTGTTTGGACCGGGCCTGAAGGAAATTATTTCTGATATCACAGGAGGTAAGGGTCATCTTCTTCCTCAGGATAAGAGAAGTAAACATAAAGGACGACAAAGTAATTTTCGTTCCTTTCAGAATTTCAAGGGGAATTCCTTCTCTTCCTCTTCTAAACAGGAAGGGAATTATTCGCAATCTAAGTCTACCTGGAGACCAAACCAGTCTTGGAACAAGGGTAAAAAAATCCAAGAAGCCTGCTGTTAATTCCAAAACAGCATGAAGGGCATGCCCCCAATCCGGGACCGGATTTGGTAGGGGGCAGGCTCTTTTTTTTTTTTTTTTTTTTTTTTTTCATTCAGGCTTGGGTTCGGGATGTTCATGATCCCTGGGCGGTAGAAATAGTGTCTCAGGGATACAAACTGGAATTCAAGAATTTTCCTCCCAGAGGAAGATTTATTCTTTCAAGATTATCTGCAAACCAGATAAAGAAGAGGCATTCTTACATTGTGTAAGAGACCTCTCCTCCTTGGGAGTAATTGTTCCCGTTCCAGTAAAGGAACAGGGGCAGGGTTTTTATTCAAATCTGTTTGTGGTTCCCAAAAAAGAGGGAACCTTCAGACCATATTAGATCTCAAGGGTTTAAACAAGTTTCTCAGAGTTCCATCATTCAAGATGGAAACTATTCGTACCATTCTTCCATTGATCCAGGAGGGTCAATTTATGACGACAGTGTACTTAAAGGATGTATACCTTCATGTTCCTATCCACAGAGATCATCACAAGTTCCTAAGGTTTGCTTTTCTGGACAAGCACTTTCAGTTTGTGGCTCTTTGCTGGCAGTTCTAAGACTGCGGGGCATTGCGGTGGCGCCTTATCTGAACGATATTCTAATCCAGGCGCCATCTTGTCAACAAGCAGGGGCTTATACCGACATTGTACTGTCCTTCCTGAGAACTCACGGGTGGAAGGTAAATCTGGAAAAGAGTTCCTTAATTCCGAAGACAAGGGTGACTTTCAGTCCAATCCTCGGCTGTCAGTGGCCCAGTGTATGGAAGTAATCTGATTGATGGTGGCGGGATGGACATCATTCCGTTTTCTCGGTTTCACCTCAGACCTCTGCAGTTAAACATGCTCAGGCAGTGGAATGGAGGTTATGCAGACTTGTGTCCTCGAATAACCCTGGATCGGGAGACAAGGGACTCGCTTCAATGGTGGTTGTCTCTGGATCATCTATCCCAGGGAACATGCTTTCGCAGACCGTCCTGGGTGATTGTGACAACAGATGCCAGCCTTCTAGGGTGGGGAGCTGTTTGGGGTTCCCTAAAGGCTCAGGGAGTGTGGACTCAGCCAGTCTGTTCTTTTTATAAACATCCTGGAATTGAGAGTGATTTTCAATGCTCGCCTGGCCTCAGTTGGCTTCGGCCCAGTTTATCAGATTCCAGACGGACAACATAACGACAGTGGCTTACATCAATCATCAAGGAGGAACGAGGAGTTTCCTTAGCAATGACCGAGGTAGCCAAAATAATCCGGTGGGCGGAGGCCCATTCTTGTCATCTGTCAGCGATCCATATCCCAGGGGTGGACAACTGGGAGGCTGATTTTCTGAGCAGGCAGACTTTACATCCGGGAGAGTGGGAACTCCATCCGGAAGTGTTCTCCATCCTGATTCTCAAATGGGGTCGGCCAGAGTTGCATCTCATGGCATCTCGTCAGAATGCCAAGCTACTGAGGTACAGGTCGAGGTCAAGGGAACCCCAGGCATAACTGATAGATGCTCTGGCGGTTCCTTGGTCCTTCAATCTTGCATACCTATTTCCTCCGTTTGCGCTTCTTCCTCGAGTCATTGCTCGAATCAAACAAGAGAGGTCATCAGTGATCCTCATTGCTCCTGCGTGGCCTCACAGGATTTGGTATGCCGATCTGGTCGACATGTCATCCCTGCCACCTTGGAGACTGCCATTGAGGAAGGATCTTCTCGTTAAAGGACCCTTCCTTCATCCAAATCTAATTTCTCTGAAGCTAACTGCTTCGAGATTGAACGCTTAATACTATCCAAGCGGGGTTTTTCTGATTCGGTCATAGAGACCTTAATTCAGGCGCGTAAGCCTGTAACTAGAAAGATTTACCTTAAGATATGGCGTAAATATCTTTATTGGTGTGAATCCAAGGGCTACCCATGGAGTAGTTAGGATTCCCAGAATTTTGTCCTTTCTCCAAGAAGGATTGGAGAAGGGTTTATCGGCAAGTTCCCTAAAGGGTCAGATCTCTGCCTTATCTGTTTTGTTACACAAACGTCTGGCAGATGTCCCAGGTGTTCAATCCTTTTGTCAGGCTTTGGTTAGAATCAGGCCTGTGTTTAAACCAATTACTCCTCCATGGAGTCTGAATTTAGTTCTTAAAGTTCTTCAAGAGGCTCCGTTTGAGCCTATGCATTCCTTAGATATTAAGTTGTTATCTTGGAAAGTTTTTTTATTTCTTGTTGCCATTTCTTCAGTTTGAAGAGTGTCTGAGCTTTCGGTGTTACAATACAATTTGCCTTACCTTATTTTCCATTCGGATAAGGTAGTCTTACATACTAAACTAGGGTTCCTTCCTAAGGTTGTGTCAGACAGGAATATTAATCATGAGCTTGTTGTTCTTTCCTTGTGTCCTAATACTTCTCAGAAAGTACCTCTTCTGCACAATTTGGACATAGTCCGTGCTTTAAAGTTTTACTTACAAGCAACTAAGGACTATCGTCAGTCTTCTTCTCTGTTTCTAATTTTCTCAGGAAAACGTAAGGGTCAGAAAGCTATGGCTACCTCTCTTTCTTTTTGGCTGAAGAGTATCATCCGCTTTGCATATGAGACTGCTGGACAGCAGCCTCCTGAAAGAGTTACGTCTCATTCCTCCAGGGCTGTTGCTTCCTCATGGGCATTCAACAATGATGCTTCTGTAGAACAGATTTGCAAGGCTGCGACTTGGTCTTCTCTTCACACTTTTTCTAAATTTGACAAATTTGATACCTTTGCCTCGGTTGAGGCTGCTTTTGGGGGAAAGGTTCTTCAAGAAGTGGTGCCTTCTCTTTAGGTTCCCTGTCTTGTCCCTCCCTTATCATCCGTGTACTCTAGCTTTGGTATTGTATCCCACAAGTAAGGATGATGATCCGTGGACTCATCCAGGCCCATTTATCAAAGGGCTTGCGGACCTGATCCGACACTGCGGATCAGGTCCGCAAGACCTCGCTAAATGCGGAGAGCAATACGCTCTCCGCATTTAACATTGCACCAGCAGCTCACAAGAGCTGCTGGTGCAACGCCGCCCCTTGCTGACTCGCGGCCAATCGGCCGCCAGCAGGGAGCTGTCAATCAACCCGATCGTATTCGATCGGGTTGATGTCCGGCGATTCCTATCCGCCTGTTCAGAGCAGGCGGACAGGGTTATGGAGCAGCGGTCTTTAGACCGCTGCTTCATAAGTTGTGTTTCTGGCGAGTCTGAAGACTCGCCAGGAACACGGCCCTTCAAGCTCCGTACGGAGCTTGATAAATGGGCCTGATCGTGTCTTTAAAAAGAAAAGAAAATGTATGCTTACCTGATAAATTTGTTTCTTTTTAGACACGATGAGTCCACGGCCTGCCCTGTTCTCTTAAGACAGGTTGTTCTTTTTTGTAAACTTCAGTCACCTCTGCTCCTTGGCTTTTCCTTTCTCTTCCAAACTTCGGTCGAATGACTGGAGTGGGAGGGAAGGGAGGAACTATATATAGCAGCTCTGCTGTGGTGCTCTTTGCCTCCTCCTGCTGACCAGGAGGTGAAATCCCACAAGTAAGGATGATGATCCGTGGACTCATCGTGTCTAAAAAGAAACAAATTTATCAGGTAAGCATAAATTTTCTTTTTCTCCCCTACTGACCTCTGCGCTGTGTGTGAGGAGAGGGGGGGGGGATTAAACCTCCCTACTGACTTCTGCGCTGTCTGTTGGGGGGGAATTTAAACCTCCCTATTGACCGCTGTGTGTGTGAGGGGGTCGGGGATTAAACCTCCCTACTGACCTTTGTGCTGTGTGAGGGGGGGGATTAAACCTCCCTACTGACCTCTGTGCTGTGTGTGTGGGGGGGGGGGATTAAACCTCCCTACTGACCTCTGTGCTGTGTGTGTGTGAGGGGGGGGGATTAAACCTCCCTACTGAGCTCTGCACTGTGTGTGAGGGAGGGGGGATTAAACCTCCCTACTGACATCTGCGCTGTGTGTGTGAGGGGGGGGGGGATTAAACCTCCCTACTGAGCTCTGTGCTGTGTGTGAGGGGGGGGCGGGATTAAACCTCCCTACTGAGCTCTGTGCTGTGTGTGGGGGGGGGGCGGGATTAAACCTCCCTACTGACCTCTGCACTGTGTGTGAGGGGGGGTGAAGCCTCCCTACTGAGCTCTGCGCTGTGTGTGTGAGGGGGGGATTAAACCTCCCTACTGACCTCTGCGCTGTGTGTGAGGGGGGGGGGGATTAAACCTCCCTACTGACCTCTGTGCTGTGTGTGTGAGGGGGGGGGGGATTAAACCTCCCTTCTGACCTCTGTGCTGTGTGTGTGTGTGAGGGGGGGGGGTTAAACCTCCCTACTGACCTCTGCGCTGTGTGTGGGGGGGGGGATTAAACCTCCCTACTGATCTCTGTGCTGTGTGTGTGAGGGGGGGATTAAACCTCCCTTCTGACCTCTGTGCTGTGTGTGTGTGAGGGGGGGGGGGTGTTAAACCTCCCTACTGAGCTCTGCGCTGTGTATGAGGGGGGGATTAAACCTCCCTACTGACCTCTGCACTGTGTGACCTTAACCATATTCCATGGCAGAGACTTCCCCAATACCTGACCTGGACTTGGCAGGGGACTTTTTCTACTCTGAGTTCCAGCAGGTCTATAATATCTGTGACAAAACCAATCTCGCCATTGTACATTGGAGGGCCTGTTATGGAACATTCTTTGGGCTGGAGGTACATGGGCTTAAGGATACCCAGAGACTGCATGGAAATATGGAATGTTATATGCTGGACACCCCATGTACTTTCATAACTCTGTCTTATGTCTATGTCACCCTGTATCCATAAATACAGGATGGGTACAGGGTGTGAGTGCCCCTTGTGGGAGCAATTGTGACTCTATAAGCCAAGTGGGCATAAAAGACTTTATAGCTAATAAGAACTGTTCCTATATTCAGTAATAAGATGTATTCTATGTATGTTTCAGATCTGATTGTGTCTCAGGAGTCTGTCTGGGTAAACTGATTGTGTCCTTGTGTGATTATGTTAACTAGACTGCCCAACATCAGATTGTCTGAGTAAACGTTCTTCCCTAGTTAATTAACTTAATATGTTAATCTGTTTTACCTGTCAATAGACAATTGTTAGAGGTTTGATGCATTGTTCATATGTCTGCTTTACTGTTAAACCAATGCCCTTTGTAACCTGAAGCCAGGGTGTATAAATCTGTGTGCTGCCTTCAAATAAAGGAGACATTCTGTTTTAAACCTGAAACTGGCTGGGTTGTGAATTGCTGATTCCCTATGCAGGACATTGTTCATCTGGTATTAACCCTTGGTACACAGTTGGTACCGTAACAATATCCATGCTCCTTTCTAGAAGCTCAGACTTAAGGGAGCGGCGAGCGCATCTACCTTAGGTCTCAGCAGACCTCGAGTTAGGAAACCCTGGGGGTTAAAGTTCTGAAACGACCTAACAGTGGTGATTTTAGGAACTGATTTAATAGGCTTTGTGGCAAACCTAGCCACTTCTGGACTATAATGTAAGAAAGGTTATCTATAGGCTGTATATTGTGCTATGTAGATGTGACAGACCCTTCTGTCAGTACTGAAGGAGTTAACTGTGTTCAGCTTTAGCCTCAGCTATTGTGCACTGTCATTAAAGTTAGTGATAAACAGTCCATTGTTTAATCACCCTCAGAGAGCAGATGCTTAGGTGATAAGAAAAGCCAAATGTGTCTTGTGTTTAAATTGTTATCAGCTTAAGCAAGGTAAATCTATTGTATCATGTCAAGGGCGTGTTCCCTCCATCTAATGTACAACATTCTTTCAACCCCCCCATCTGGGGTCTGACCTGCATAAATACTGGGCATATGGCCCTTAATAAAGATCATTCTGTTTTAAACCTGAAAACTGGCTGGGTTGTGAATTGCTTATTCCCTGTTCAGGACATTGTTCCCTGGTGTTAACCCTTGGTATCCTGTTGGTACCGTTACAATTGGTGGCAAGCTACGGAATGAACCTTATCGCCCAGAAGAGCAACTACACAAGCCAGTAACCTCAGGAAGAGGGGGATTACTACAATACTGACTAAGATGGAAGGAGTACCAGGGACCGAAGTGAATGGAGATGGTTTATTCTAAGCTAAAGAGACAAACGTTAAAGGAACTGCTATAAACCAGGGGAAAGATAGGCAGCAGCAAACCCAAGGCTATATTAATTGCTGAGCTGATGGAGGGAGACAGAGCTCGCAGCGCTACGCCTCCAGCAGCCATGGAGGAGACCCTATACCAGAGGGAAATGAGGACCAGGCTGGAATTTTTACCCCAACCTGTACCACGGGATATGCTATCCGTGGTAATGGCAGATGTGCAGGAGTACGTGATGGCACACAGTCCGCGGAATGCATCCTCCCGAGCAGAATCCATTTTGGACGCACTCAGCAACCCAGTAAGACCCAAAATCCCATACCATGCATTTAAAATGTTTTGTGAGGAGAAGGATGAGATCGATGGGTATTTACAGGATTTTGAGAGACTGTGCGAATTACATGATTTGGAGCAGTCCGTATGGGTGCCGGTGCTAGCAGGCAAGCTAGCCGGTAGAGCAGCGGAAGCGTATCGCGCTGTACCCAGGGAGGACAGCAAGGATTACGCTAAAGTGAAGAGAGCGATCTTGGAAAGATATGCCATTACCCCAGAGGCATACCGGCGCAAGTTTAGAGGCCTGCGCAAGCCAGAAAGAGATTCACATGCAGAGTGGGCCCACAAGCTGGATCAAGCATCTCAAGGGTGGATACAGGCCAGCCAAGCTTCCACCATGTAAGAATTGCGACAAATGATGCTGTTGGAACAATTCTTTAACGGCTTGTCCCCAGAAGCCCAAGAATGTGTGAGAGATCGAAAACCCCTCACCTTAACCGAAGCAGCCAGATTAGCAGACCAGCATTTTGATGCCAGGAGGCACCATGGACTACAGCCTAACAACCCCACAGCGGCACCTTTTCGCCCAGCCCCAGGGAATCCACCACCCCCCTCACGATACAACGGACGGGCGAATATACAATGCCACACCTGCAAGCAGTGGGGACATATGGCACGTGAGTGCACCCAAAATCGGAGCAGACAAGCTTGGAACCAGGTCAGACAGAACCTGGCCCCAAGGGCGGCTGCTCACCATTACCAAACGGAGCCAGCCGCTCATGAGGTGTTGAGCACCCAAGCCGAGGAACCCCTGGGAATTCTGCATGAGGTGATGTCAGTCCGGGCCACCGATAACCGGCAACATCACCGCCAGCTGGTGACCGTAGAGGGGAAGGAGGTCCAGGGACTTCGGGATTCGGGAGCTACTTTAACCCTGATAGCTCCCCATTTGGTGCCGGATACAGCACACACTGGCGGATCCGTGGCAGTACGAGTACAGACCCCCAGTCACTCCAGCAGCTGCCAGTTACCAGCCCCCGGCGCACCGCTATACCACACGGCCTCCGGCCACGAACTACCCTCAGAGAGCCAGGTTCAATTTGCGGGGCTACTCACAACCTATTCGGTGCTTTGGATGTAAGCAACTAGGGCACAAAAGACCAGAGTGTCCCCTAAACGCAGCGAATCAAGCACAGTCCTGGAGAAGACCCGCCGGCGGAATCCCACTTAATCCTCAGCCTGCGGCCCACTACGTAGAGGCGCCAGAATGCTGGGGCAGCCTACATGAAGCAAACCCCGTGCAAGCTGCCCACCGGAATAACCGGCAACGGGTTAAAGTGAATGGGAAGGAGGTCAGTGGTCTACGGGATACTGGTGCTACCATGACCTTGCTTCAAGAGAACTTGGTGCCTGAGAAACAGCACACTGGAGACACTGTGGCTGTGAGGGTAGCAGGGGGCACTGTGTTCCGCCTACCTGTTGCCAGGGTACATTTGGATTGGGGAGTCGGAGCTAGACCTGTGAATGTGGGGGTCAAGAAGGACTTACCTGCTGATGTTCTCCTTGGAAATGACTTGGCCCCCCTTGTTTCTGCCTATGCTCCCATGGGTCCCGCTGATGTTAACTCTGTGACTACCCAAAGCCCAGTCCCTCCGGGAAGAGGTACATTTTAACCGTGGTGGACTACGCCACTAGGCACCCTGAAGCTTACTTGAGCCGAAAGTTGTTGCCCTGTGAAGTAAGCTTCGCCGCCATCGAAAAAGAATGCCTGGCCGTGGTGTGGGCCCTCAAAAAGTTGCAGCCGTACCTGTATGGACAAACTTTTTCCTTACTCACAGATCACAACCCGTTGGTGTGGCTGAACCGTGTGGCCGGGGACAATGCTAGGCTGCTGCGCTTGAGTTTGGCGCTGCAGCCCTTCGACTTAACAATCCATTACCGCCCAGGGAAACAAAACGGTAACGCCGACGGGTTGTCCAGACAAACTGAACTTGAAAAGTTATCTGTGAGTACTTCCCCGGACATCCCCAAGCCGATCCGTTGGGATCAGACTGTGTATGCCGGCTTGGTTCTGGGGGAGCATTGTGGCAAACCTAGCCACTTCTGGACTATAATGTAAGAAAGGTTATCTATAGGCTGTATATTGTGCTATGTAGATGTGACAGACCCTTCTGTCAGTACTGAAGGAGTTAACTGTGTTCAGCTTTAGCCTCAGCTATTGTGCACTGTCATTAAAGTTAGTGATAAACAGTCCATTGTTTAATCACCCTCAGAGAGAAAACGCCTAAGTGATAAGAAGAGCCAAACGTGTCTGGTGTTTAAGTTGTTATCTGCTTAAGCAAGGTAAATCTATTGTATCATGTCAAGGGCGTGTTCCCTCCATCTAATGTACAACATTCTTTCAACCCCCCCCCCCATCTGGGGTCTGACCTGCATAAATACTGGGCATATGGCCCTTAATAAAGATCATTCTGTTTTAAACCTGAAAACTGGCTGGGTTGTGAATTGCTGATTCCCTGTTCAGGACATTGTTCCCTGGTGTTAACCCTTGGTATCCTGTTGGTACCGTTACAGGCTTTATTTTACGGACACAGTGAATGAGGGAGTGGTCAGTAAATACATTTAGTAAATTCCAGAATCCTACTTGGGCAGGACACAAGTATCCAGTCCAGGGGAGAATGGTTGGAGGATAAAGGATTTAAACCAATGGTAGTGGATATTAGAGGGACATAACACCCAAATTTATACTTTCATGATTCAGAAAGAGCAGCAATTTTAAACAACTCTCCAATTTAACTTTTATTATCTAATTTGCTTTGTTCTCTTGATATTCTTTCTTAAAAAGCATATCTAAATAGACTTAGCAGTTGCTGATTGGTGGCTGCACAGATGCCTCGTGTGATCGGCTCACCCATGTGCATTGTTGTTTTTTTCAACAAAGGATATCTGAAGAATGAAACAAATTAAATAATAGAAGTAAATTGAAATGTTTAAAATTTATATTCTCTATCTGAATCATGAAAGAAACATTTTTAGTTTCATGTCCCTTTAATTGCTTGAAAGACTTAGCAAAATGTATTGTTGTTGGGGTCTTAACCAGTTTAAAGCCGCCAGGAACCAGCAATTCACCCATACTAGGAGGCACTTTCTTTAATTAGCTGAGATTTGTCTTGCAGTGAATCAGTTGGGGATGAACAGTAAATGACAACAATAATGACCGGTTTAGAGAATGGGATTATTATTTTGGCAGCAAGTCAAAGCTTGTTTTGGAATTAAATAGGTTTATAAGGGAGACATTTATAGACTCCTCAACATATATTAGGCACCATCCCCAAAAACCATGTGTGGCAATAGCAGAATCTGGGACTTGGGGGCGGAGCCAGGATTCAGAGATAATGATTTAAAGAGACACAACGTGGGTTGTCCTTGCTGATTGGACAGCACCAATAAACAAGTGCTGTCCGTGGTCTGAACCAAAAATTTGCTGGCTCCTTATTTTAGATGCCTTCTTTTTCAAATAAAGAGAACGAAGAAAAATTTATAATAGGAGTAAATTAGAAAGTTGCTTAAAATTGCATGCTCTATCTGAATCACTAAAGAAAAAATTTGGGTTCAGTGTCCCTTTAAGGATTGTGTTAGTACCAAAAGGTCTCTGTGTTGTACACGGCAATAGTAGGAGCATAATCTCAGCACCATAAGGTCTCTCTGTTGTACACGGCAATAGTAGGAGCATAATCTCAGCACCATAAAGTCTCTGTGTTGTACACGGCAATAGTAGGAGCATAATCCCAGCACCATAAGGTCTCTGTAGTACACAGCAATAGTAGGAGCATAATCCCAGCTCCATAAGGTCTCTGTTGTACATGGCAATAGTAGGAGCATAATCTCAGCACCATAAGGTCTCTGTTGTACACGGCAATAGTAGGAGCATAATCCCAGCTCCATAAAGTCTCTGTGTTGTACACGGCAATAGTAGGAGCATAATCTCAGCACCATAAGGTCTCTGTTGTACACGACAATAGTAGGAGCATAATCCCAGCTCCATAAGGTCTCTGTTGTACATGGCAATAGTAGGAGCATAATCCCAGCACCATAAAGTCTCTGTGTTGTACATGGCAATAGTAGGTGCATAATCCCAGCACCATAAGGTCTCTGTTGTACACGGCAATAGTAGGAGCATAATCTCAGCACCATAAAGTCTCTGTGTTGTACACGGCAATAGTAGGAGCATAATCTCAGCACCATAAGGTCTCTGTTGTACACGACAATAGTAGGAGCATAATCCCAGCTCCATAAGGTCTCTGTTGTACATGGCAATAGTAGGAGCATAATCCCAGCACCATAAGGTCTCTGTTGTACACGGCAATAGTATGAGCATAATCTCAGCACCATAAAGTCTCTGTGTTGTACACGGCAATAGTAGGAGCATAATCTCAGCACCATAAGGTCTCTGTTGTACACGGCAATAGTAGGAGCATAATCCCAGCTCCATAAGGTCTCTGTTGTACACGGCAATAGTATGAGCATAATCTCAGCACCATAAAGTCTCCCTGTTGTACACGGCAATAGTAGGAGCATAATCCCAGCACCATAAGGTCTCCCTGTTGTACACGGCAATAGTAGGAGCATAATCCCAGCACCATAAGGTCTCTCTGTTGTACACGGCAATAGTAGGAGCATAATCCCAGCACCATAAGGTCTCTGTTGTACATGGCAATAGTAGGAGCATAATCCCAGCACCATAAGGTCTCTCTGTTGTACACGGCAATAGTAGGAGCATAATCCCAGCACCATAAGGTCTCTGTTGTACACGGCAATAGTAGGAGCATAATCCCAGCACCATAAAGTCTCTCTGTTGTACACGGCAATAGTAGGAGCATAATCCCAGCACCATAAGGTCTCTGTTGTACATGGCAATAGTAGGAGCATAATCCCAGCACCATAAGGTCTCTCTGTTGTACACGGCAATAGTAGGAGCATAATCCTAGCACCATAAGGTCTCTCTGTTGTACATGGCAATAGTAGGAGCATAATCCCAGCACCATAAGGTCTCTCTGTGTTGTACATGGCAATAGTAGGAGCATAATCCCAGCACCATAAGGTCTCTCTGTTGTACACGGCAATAGTAGGAGCATAATCTCAGCACCATAAGGTCTCTGTTGTACACGGCAATAGTAGGAGCATAATCTCAGCACCATAAAGTCTCTGTTGTACACGGCAATAGTAGGAGCATAATCTCAGCACCATAAGGTCTCTCAGTTGTACACGGCAATAATAGGAGCATAATCCCAGCACCATAAAGTCTCTGTTGTACATGGCAATAGTAGGAGCATAATCCCAGCACCATAAAGTCTCTCTGTTGTACATGGCAATAGTAGGAGCATAATCCTCGCACCATAAGGTCTCTCTGTTGTACACGGCAATAGTAGGAGCACAATCCCAGCACCATAAAGTCTCTCTGTTGTACATGGCAATAGTAGGAGCATAATCCCAGCACCATAAGGTCTCTCTGTTGTACATGGCAATAGTAGGAGCATAATCCTCGCACCATAAGGTCTCTCTGTTGTACACGGCAATAGTAGGAGCATAATCCCAGCACCATAAGGTCTCTCTGTTGTACATGGCAATAGTAGGAGCACAATCCCAGCACCATAAGGTCTCTGTGTTGTACACGGCAATAGTAGGAGCATAATCCCAGCACCATAAGGTCTCTCTGTTGTACATGGCAATAGTAGGAGCACAATCTCAGCACCATAAGGTCTCTCTGTTGTACACGGCAATAGTAGGAGCATAATCCCAGCACCATAAGGTCTCTCTGTTGTACACGGCAATAGTAGGAGCATAATCCCAGCACCATAAGGTCTCTCTGTTGTACACGGCAATAGTAGGAGCATAATCCCAGCACCATAAAGTCTCTCTGTTGTACACGGCAATAGTAGGAGCATAATCCCAGCACCATAAAGTCTCTGTTGTACATGGCAATAGTAGGAGCATAATCCCAGCACCATAAAGTCTCTGTTGTACATGGCAATAGTAGGAGCATAATCCCAGCACCATAAAGTCTCTGTTGTACATGGCAATAGTAGGAGCATAATCCCAGCACCATAAAGTCTCTCTGTTGTACACGGCAATAGTAGGAGCATAATCCCAGCACCATAAGGTCTGTGTTGTACATAGCAATAGTAGGAGCATAATCCCGGCACCATAAGGTCTCTGTGTTGTACACGGCAATAGTAGGAGCATAATCCCAGCACCATAAGGTCTCTCTGTTGTACACGGCAATAGTAGGAGCATAATCTCAGCACCATAAAGTCTCTCTGTTGTACACGGCAATAGTAGGAGCATAATCCCAGCACCATAAGGTCTGTGTTGTACATGGCAATAGTAGGAGCATAATACCAGCACCATAAGGTCTCTGTGTTGTACACTGCAATAGTAGGAGCATAATCCCAGCACCATAAGGTCTCTGTGTTGTACACTGCAATAGTAGGAGCATAATCCCAGCACCATAAGGTCTCTGTGTTGTACACGGCAATAGTAGGAGCATAATCCCAGCACCATAAGGTCTCCCTGTTGTACATGGCAATAGTAGGAGCATAATCCCAGCACCATAAGGTCTCTCTGTTGTACATGGCAATAGTAGGAGCATAATCCCAGCACCATAAGGTCTCCCTGTTGTACATGGCAATAGTAGGAGCATAATCTCAGCACCATAAGGTCTCTCTGTTGTACACGGCAATAGTAGGAGCATAATCCCGGCACCATAAGGTCTCTCTGTTGTACATGGCAATAGTAGGAGCATAATCCCAGCACCATAAAGTCTCTGTTGTACATGGCAATAGTAGGAGCATAATCTCAGCACCATAAAGTCTCTGTTGTACATGGCAATAGTAGGAGCATAATCCCAGCACCATAAGGTCTCTCTGTTGTACACGGCAATAGTAGGAGCATAATCTCAGCACCATAAGGTCTCTGTGTTGTACACGGCAATAGTAGGAGCATAATCTCAGCACCATAAGGTCTCTCTGTTGTACACGGCAATAGTAGGAGCATAATCTAAGCACCATAAGGTCTCTCTGTTGTACATGGCAATAGTAGGAGCATAATCCCAGCACCATAAAGTCTCTGTGTTGTACATGGCAATAGTAGGAGCACAATCCCAGCACCATAAAGTCTCTCTGTTGTACATGGCAATAGTAGGAGCATAATCCCAGCACCATAAGGTCTCTCTGTTGTACATGGCAATAGTAGGAGCATAATCCCAGCACCATAAGGTCTCTGTGTTGTACACGGCAATAGTAGGAGCATAATCCCAGCACCATAAGGTCTCTCTGTTGTACATGGCAATAGTAGGAGCATAATCCCAGCACCATAAGGTCTCTGTGTTGTACACGGCAATAGTAGGAGCATAATCTCAGCACCATAAAGTCTCTCTGTTGTACACGGCAATAGTAGGAGCATAATCCCAGCACCATAAGGTCTCTGTTGTACATGGCAATAGTAGGAGCATAATCCCAGCACCATAAGGTCTCTGTGTAGGAGCATAATCCCAGCACCATAAGGTCTCTGTGTTGTACATGGCAATAGTAGGAGCTTAATCCCAGCACCATAAGGTCTCTCAGTTGTACACGGCAATAATAGGAGCATAATCCCAGCACCATAAGGTCTCTGTTGTACATGGCAATAGTAGGAGCTTAATCCCAGCACCATAAGGTCTCTGTGTTGTACATGGCAATAGTAGGAGCATAATCCCAGCACCATAAAGTCTCTGTGTTGTACATGGCAATAGTAGGAGCTTAATCCCAGCACCATAAGGTCTCTGTGTTGTACATGGCAATAGTAGGAGCACAATCCCAGCACCATAAAGTCTCGGTGTTGTACATGGCAATAGTAGGAGCTTAATCCCAGCACCATAAGGTCTCTGTGTTGTACATGGCAATAGTAGGAGCACAATCCCAGCACCATAAAGTCTCCCTGTTGTACATGGCAATAGTAGGAGCATAATCCCAGCACCATAAAGTCTCTGTGTTGTACATGGCAATAGTAGGAGCTTAATCCCAGCACCATAAGGTCTCCCTGTTGTACACGGCAATAGTAGGAGCATAATCCTAGCACCAAACGGTCTCTCTGTTGTACACAGCAATAGTAGGAGCTTAATCCCTGCACCATAAGGTCTCTGTTGTACATGGCAATAGTAGGAGCATAATCCCAGCACCATAAAGTCTCTCTGTTGTACACGGCAATAGTAGGAGCATAATCCCAGCACCATAAAGTCTCCCTGTTGTACATGGCAATAGTAGGAGCATAATCCCAGCACCATAAGGTCTCTCTGTTGTACATGGCAATAGTAGGAGCATAATCTCAGCACCATAAGGTCTCTCTGTTGTACACCTCAATAGTAGGAGCATAATCCCAGCACCATAAAGTCTCTCTGTTGTACACGGCAATAGTAGGAGCATAATCCCAGCACCATAAGGTCTCTCTGTTGTACACAGCAATAGTAGGAGCATAATCCCAGCACCATAACGTCTCTCTGTTGTACACGGCAATAGTAGGAGCTTAATCCCAGCACCATAAGGTCTCTCTGTTGTACACGGCAATAGTAGCAGCATAATCCCAGCACCATAAAGTCTCCCTGTTGTACATGGCAATAGTAGGAGCATAATCTCCGCACCATAAGGTCTCTGTGTTGTACATGGCAATAGTAGGAGCATAATCCCAGCACCATAAAGTCTCTGTAGTACACAGCAATAGTAGGAGCATAATCCCAGCACCATAAGGTCTCTGTGTTGTACATGGCAATAGTAGGAGCATAATCTCAGCACCATAAGGTCTCTCTGTTGTACATGGCAATAGTAGGAGCATAATCCCAGCACCATAAAGTCTCCCTGTTGTACATGGCAATAGTAGGAGCATAATCCCAGCAACATAAGGTCTATCTGTTGTACATGGCAATAGTAGGAGCATAATCTCAGCACCATAAGGTCTCTCTGTTGTACACGGCAATAGTAGGAGCATAATCTCAGCACCATAAGGTCTCTCTGTTGTACACGGCAATAGTAGGAGCATAATCCCAGCACCATAAGGTCTCTCTGTTGTACACGGCAATAGTAGGAGCATAATCCCAGCACCATAAGGTCTCTGTTGTACACGGCAATAGTAGGAGCATAATCTCAGCACCATAAGGTCTCTCTGTTGTACACGGCAATAGTAGGAGCATAATCTCAGCACCATAAGGTCTCTCTGTTGTACACGGCAATAGTAGGAGCATAATCCCAGCACCATAAGGTCTCTGTTGTACACGGCAATAGTAGGAGCATAATCTCAGCACCATAAGGTCTCTCTGTTGTACACGGCAATAGTAGGAGCATAATCCCAGCACCATAAAGTCTCTCTGTTGTACACGGCAATAGTAGGAGCATAATCCCAGCACCATAAGGTCTCTCTGTTGTACATGGCAATAGTAGGAGCATAATCCCAGCACCATAAGTCTCTCTGTTGTACACGGCAATAGTAGGAGCATAATCCCAGCACCATAAAGTCTCTGTTGTACACGGCAATAGTAGGAGCATAATCTCAGCACCATAAAGGTCTCTCTGTTGTACACGGCAATAGTAGGAGCATAATCCCAGCACCATAAAGTCTCTCTGTTGTACACGGCAATAGTAGGAGCATAATCCCAGCACCATAAAGTCTCTGTGTTGTACATGGCAATAGTAGGAGCATAATCCCAGCACCATAAAGTCTCTGTTGTACACGGCAATAGTAGGAGCATAATCCCAGCACCATAAGGTCTCTCTATTGTACACGGCAATAGTAGGAGCATAATCCCAGCACCATAAGGTCTCCCTGTTGTACACGGCAATAGTAGGAGCATAATCCCAGCACCATAAGGTCTCCCTGTTGTACACGGCAATAGTAGGAGCATAATCCCAGCACCATAAGGTCTCTCTGTTGTACACGGCAATAGTAGGAGCATAATCCCAGCACCATAAAGTCTCTGTTGTACACGGCAATAGTAGGAGCATAATCCCAGCACCATAAAGTCTCTCTGTTGTACATGGCAATAGTAGGAGCATAATCCCAGCACCATAAGGTCTCTCTGTTGTACACGGCAATAGTAGGAGCATAATCCCAGCACCATAAGGTCTCTCTGTTGTACACGGCAATAGTAGGAGCATAATCCCAGCACCATAAGGTCTCTCTGTTGTACATGGCAATAGTAGGATCATAATCCCAGCACCATAAGGTCTCTGTTGTACATGGCAATAGTAGGAGCATAATCCCAGCACCATAAGGTCTCTCTGTTGTACATGGCAATAGTAGGAGCATAATCTCAGCACCATAAGGTCTCTGTGTTGTACATGGCAATAGTAGGAGCATAATCCCAGCACCATAAGGTCTCTCTGTTGTACATGGCAATAGTAGGAGCATAATCCTCAGCACCATAAAGTCTCTCTGTTGTACACCTCAATAGGTAGGAGCATAATCCCAGCACCATAAGGTCTCTCTGTTGTACACGGCAATAGTAGGAGCATAATCCCAGCACCATAAGGTCTCTCTGTTGTACACGGCAATAGTAGGAGCATAATCCCAGCACCATAAAGTCTCTCTGTTGTACACGGCAATAGTAGGAGCTTAATCCTAGCACCATAAAGGTCTCTCTGTGTACATGGCAATAGTAGGAGCATAATCCCATCACCATAAAGTCTCCCTGTTGTACACTGGCAATAGTAGGACATAATCTCCGCACCATAAAGTCTCTCTGTTGTACATGGCAATAGTAGGAGCATAATCCCACACATAAGGTCTCTCTGTTGTACACGGCAATAGTAGGAGCATAATCCCAGCACCATAAGGTCTCTCTGTTGTACACGAGCAATAGTAGGAGCATAATCCCAGCACCATAAAGTCTCCTGTTGTACATGGCAATAGTAGGAGCATAATCTCAGCACCATAAGGTCCTCTCTGTTGTACATGGCAATAGTAGGAGCATAATCCCAGCACCATAAGGCTCTCTGTTGTACACGGCAATAGTAGGAGCATAATCCCAGCACCATAAGGTCTCTCTGTTGTACACGGCAATAGTAGGAGCATAATCCAGCACCATAAGGTCTCTCTGTTGTACATTCAATTAGTAGGAGCATAATCCCTGCACCATAAAGGTCTCTCTGTTGTACATGGCAATAGTTGGATGGAGCATAATCCCTGCACCATAAGGTCTCTCTGTTGTCACATGGCAATAGTAGAAGCATAATCTCAGCACCATAAGGGTCTCTCTGTTGTACACGCATAGTAGGAGCATAATCCCAGCACCATAAAGTCCTCTGTTGTACATGGCAATAGTAGGAGCATAATCTCAGCACCATAAAGACTCTGTTGTACATGGCAATAGTAGGAGCATAATCCTCAGCACCATAAAGGGTCTCTCTGTTGTTACATGGCAAATAGTAAGGAGCATAATCCCAGCACTCATAAAGTCTCTGTTGTACTTGGCAATAGTAGGAGCATAATCCCCAGCACCATAAAGTCTCTCTGTTGTACACGGCAATAGTAGAGCATAATCTCAGCACCATTAATGTCTCAGTGTTGTACAATGGCAATAGTAGGAGCATAGATCCCAGCACCATAAAGTCTCTCGTTGTACACGGCAATAGTAGGAGCATAATCCCAGCACCATAAGGGTCTCTCTGTTTGTACATGGCAATAGTATGGAGCATAATCCCAGCACCAAAAGTCTCTGTTGTACACGGCAATAGTAGGAGCATAATCCCAGCACCATAAGGTCTCCCTGTTTGTACACTGGCAATTAGTAGGAGAATTAATCCCAGCACCATAAGGTCTCTCTGTTGTACACGGCAATAGTAGGAGCATAATCCCAGCACCATAAAGTCTCTGTTGTACACGGCAATAGAAGGAGCATGAATCCCAGGCACCATAAAGTCTCTCTGTTGTACATGGCAATAGTAGGAGCATAATCCCAGCACCATAAGGTCTCTCCTGTTGTACACGGCAAATAGTAGGAGCATAATCCCAGCACCATAAGGTCTCTCTGTTGTACACGGCAATAGTAGGAGCATAAACCCAGCACCATAAAGGTCTCTGTTGTACATAGGCAATAGTAGGTGCATAATCCCAGCACCATAAGGTCTCTGTGTTGTACATCGGCAATAGTTGGGAGCATAATCCCTGCACCATAAGGTCTCTCTCGTTGCGTACACGGCAATAGTAGGAGCATAATCTCAGCACCATAAGAGTCTCTATGTTGTACACTGGCCAATAGTAGGAGCATAATCCCAGCACCATAAAGGTCTCTCTGTTGTACATGGCAATAGTAGGAGCATAATCCAGCACCATAAGGTCTCTCTGTTGTACATGGCAATAGTAGGAGCATAATCCCAGCACCATAACGTCTCTGTTGTACACGGCAAGTAGTAGGAGCATAATCCAGCACCATAGGTCTCTCTTTGTACACTGGCAATAGTAGGAGCATAATCCCAGCACCATAAGGTCTCTGTTGTACATGGCAATAGTAGGAGCAAAATCTCAGCACCATAGGTCTCTGTTGTACACGGCAATAGTAGGAGCTTAATCCCAGCACCATAAGGTCTCTCTGTTGTACACGGCAATAGTAGGAGCAAAATCCAGCACCATAAGGTCTCTCTGTTGTTACACGCAATAGTAGGAGCATAATCCCAGCACCATAAGGTCTCTGTTGTACATGGCAATAGTAGGAGCATAATCCCAGCACCATAAAGTCTCTCTGTTGTACAGGGCAATAGTAGGAGCATAATCCCAGCACCATAAGGTCTCTGTTTGTACACGGCAATAGTAGGAGCAAAATCCCAGCACCATAAGGTCTCCTGTTTGTACATGGCAATAGTAGGGAGCATAATCCCAGCACCATAAGGTCTCTGTGTGTACACGGCAATAGTAGGAGCATAGGATCTCAGCACCATAAAGGTCTCTCTGTTGTACACGGCAATAGTAGGATCATAATCCCCAGCACCATAAGGTCTCTGTTGTACATGGCAATAGTAGGAGCATAATCCAGCACCATAAAGAGTCTCTGTGTAGGAGCATAATCTCCAGCACCATAAGGTCCTCTCGTGTTGTACATGCATAGTAGGAGCTCATAATCCCAGCACATAACGTCTCTCTGTAGTACACTGCAATAGTCAGGAGCAATAATCCCAGCACCATAAAGGTCTCTGTTGTACAGGCAATAGTAGGAGCATAATCCCCAGCACATAGGTCTCTCTGTTGTACAACGGGGAGGGCAATAGTAGGAGCATAATCCCAGCACCATAAAGGTCTCTCTGTTGTACACGGCAATAGTAGGAGCATAATCCCAGCACCATAAGGGTCTCTGTTGTACATGGCAATAGTAGGAGCATAATCCCAGCACCATAAGGTCTCTCTGTTGTACATGGCAATAGTAGGAGCATAATCCCAGCACCATAAAGTCTCTCTGTTGTACATGGCAATAGTAGGAGCATAATCCCAGCACCATAAGGTCTCTCTGTTGTACACTGGCAATAGTAGGAGCAAAATTCCAGCACCATAAAGTCTCTGTTGTACACGGCAATAGTAGGAGCATAATCCCAGCACCATAAGGTCTCTCTGTTGTACACGGCAATAGTAGGAGCATAATCCCAGCACCATAAGGTCTCTGTTGTACACGGCAATAGTAGGAGCATAATCCCAGCACCATAAGGTCTCTCTGTTGTACACGGCAATAGATAGGAGCATAATCCAGCACCATAAGGTCTCTCTGTTTGTACACGGCAATAGTAGGAGCATAATCCCAGCACCATAAGGTCTCTCTGTTGTACACGGCAATAGTAGGAGCATAATCCCAGCACCATAAGGTCTCTCTGTTGTACACGGCAATAGTAGGAGCATAATCCCAGCACCATAAGGTCTCTCTGTTGTACATGGCAATAGTAGGAGCATAATCCAGCACCATAAGGTCTCTCTGTTGTACACGGCAATAGTAGGAGCCATAATCCAGCACCATAAGGTCTCTCTGTTGTACAACGGCAATAGTAGGAGCATAATCCCAGCACCATAAGGTCTCCTGTTGTACATGGCAATAGTAGGAGCATAAACCCAGCACCATAAGGTCTCTCTGTTGTACACGGCAATAGTAGGAGCATAATCCCAGCACCATAAGGTCTCTGTTGTACACGGCAATAGTAGGAGCATAATCCAGCACCATAAGGTCTCTCTGTTGTACACGGCAATAGTAGGAGCATAATCTCCAGCACCATAAGGTCTCTCTGTTGTACACGGCAATAGTAGGAGCATAATCCCAGCACCATAAGGTCTCTCTGTTGTACATGGCAATAGTAGGAGCATAATCCCAGCACCATAAGGTCTCTCTGTTGTACATGGCAATAGTAGGAGCATAATCCCAGCACCATAAGGTCTCTCTGTTGTACACGGAAATAGTAGGAGCACAATCCCAGCACCATAAGGTCTCTCTGTTGTACACGGCAATAGTAGGAGCATAATCCCAGCACCATAAGGTCTCTCTGTTGTACACGGCAATAGTAGGAGCATAATCCCAGCACCATAAGGTCTCTCTGTTGTACACGGCAATAGTAGGAGCATAATCCCAGCACCATAAGGTCTCTCTGTTGTACACGGCAATAGTAGGAGCATAATCCCAGCACCATAAGGTCTCCCTGTTGTACACGGCAATAGTAGGAGCATAATCTCAGCACCATAAAGGCTCTCTGTTGTACACTGGCAATAGTAGGAGCATAATCCAGCACCATAAAGTCTCTCTGTTGTACACGGCAATAGTAGGAGCATAATCCCAGCACCATAAGGTCTCTGTTGTACACGGCAATAGTAGGAGCATAATCCCAGCACCATAAGGTCTCTCTGTTGTACACGGCAATAGTAGGAGCATAATCCCAGCACCATAAGGTCTCTCTGTTGTACACGGCAATAGTAGGAGCATAATCCCAGCACCATAAGGTCTCTGTTGTACACGGCAATAGTAGGAGCATAATCCCAGCACCATAAAGTCTCTGTTGTACACGGCAATAGTAGGAGCATAATCCAGCACCATAAGGTCTCTCTGTTGTACACGGCAATAGTAGGAGCATAATCCCAGCACCATAAGGTCTCTGTTGTACATGGCAATAGTAGGAGCATAATCCCAGCACCATAAGGTCTCTGTTGTACACGGCAATAGTAGGAGCATAATCCCAGCACCATAAGGTCTCTGTGTTGTACACGGCAATAGTAGGAGCATAATCCCAGCACCATAAGGTCTCTCTGTTGTACACGGCAATAGTAGGAGCATAATCCCAGCACCATAAAGTCGGTGTTGTACACGGCAATAGTAGGAGCATAATCCCAGCACCATAAAGTCTCTCTGTTGTACACGGCAATAGTAGGAGCATAATCCCAGCACCATAAGGTCTCTGTTGTACACGGCAATAGTAGGAGCATAATCCCAGCACCATAAGGTCTCTCTGTTGTACACGGCAATAGTAGGAGCATAATCCCAGCACCATAAGGTCTCTGTTGTACATGGCAATAGTAGGAGCATAATCTCAGCACCATAAGGTCTCTCTGTTGTACACGGCAATAGTAGGAGCATAATCCCAGCACCATAAGGTCTCTGTTGTACATGGCAATAGTAGGAGCATAATCCCAGCACCATAAGGTCTCTCTGTTGTACATGGCAATAGTAGGAGCATAATCCAGCACCATAAGGTCTCTGTTGTACACGGCAATAGTAGGAGCATAATCTCAGCACCATAAGGTCTCTCTGTTGTACACGGCAATAGTAGGAGCATAATCCCAGCACCATAAGGTCTCTCTGTTGTACACGGCAATAGTAGGAGCATAATCCCAGCACCATAAGGTCTCTCTGTTGTACAAGGCAATAGTAGGAGCATAATCCCAGCACCATAAGGTCTCTCTGTTGTACACGGCAATAGTAGGAGCATAATCCCAGCACCATAAAGGTCTCTCTGTTGTACATGGCAATAGTAGGAGCATAATCCCAGCACCATAAGGTCTCTCTGTTGTACACGGCAATAGTAGGAGCATAATCCCAGCACCATAAGGTCTCTCTGTTGTACATGGCAATAGTAGGAGCATAATCCCAGCACCATAAGGTCTCTCTGTTGTACATGGCAATAGTAGGAGCATAATCCCAGCACCATAAAGGTCTCTCTGTTGTACATCGGCAATAGTAGGAGCATAATCCCAGCACCATAAGGTCTCTCTGTTGTACACGGCAATAGTAGGAGCATAATCCCAGCACCATAAAGGTCTCTCTGTTGTACATGGCAATAGTAGGAGCATAATCCCAGCACCATAAGGTCTCTCTGTTGTACATGGCAATAGTAGGAGCATAATCCCAGCACCATAAGGTCTCTCTGTTGTACACGGCAATAGTAGGAGCATAATCCCAGCACCATAAGGTCTCTCTGTTGTACATGGCAATAGTAGGAGCATAATCCCAGCACCATAAGGTCTCTGTTGTACATGGCAATAGTAGGAGCATAATCCCAGCACCATAAAGTCTCTCTGTTGTACATGGCAATAGTAGGAGCATAATCCCAGCACCATAAGGTCTCTCTGTTGTACACTGGCAATAGTAGGAGCATAATCCCAGCACCATAAGGTCTCTCTGTTGTACACGGCAATAGTAGGAGCATAATCCCAGCACCATAAGGTCTCTCTGTTGTACACGGCAATAGTAGGAGCATAATCCCAGCACCATAAGGTCTCTCTGTTGTACACGGCAATAGTAGGAGCATAATCCCAGCACCATAAGTCTCTCTGTTGTACATGGCAATAGTAGGAGCATAATCCCAGCACCATAAGGTCTCTGTGTTGTACATGGCAATAGTAGGAGCATAATCCCAGCACCATAAAGTCTCTGTAGTACACGGCAATAGTAGGAGCATAATCCCAGCACCATAAGGTCTCTGTGTTGTACATGGCAATAGTAGGAGCATAATCTCAGCACCATAAGGTCTCTCTGTTGTACATGGCAATAGTAGGAGCATAATCCCAGCACCTATAAGTCTCCCTGTTGTACATGGCAATAGTAGGAGCATAATCCAGCAACATAAGGTCTATCTGTTGTACATGGCAATAGTAGGAGCATAATCCCAGCACCATAAGGTCTCTCTGTTGTACACGGCAATAGTAGGAGCATAATCTCAGCACCATAAGGTCTCTCTGTTGTACATGGCAATAGTAGGAGCATAATCCCAGCACCATAAGGTCTCTGTTGTACACGGCAATAGTAGGAGCATAATCCCAGCACCATAAGGTCTCTGTTGTACACGGCAATAGTAGGAGCATAATCTCAGCACCATAAGGTCTCTGTGTTGTACACGGCAATAGTAGGAGCATAATCTCAGCACCATAAGGTCTCTCTGTTGTACACGGCAATAGTAGGAGCATAATCCCAGCACCATAAGGTCTCTGTTGTACACGGCAATAGTAGGAGCATAATCTCAGCACCATAAGGTCTCTCTGTTGTACACGGCAATAGTAGGAGCATAATCCCAGCACCATAAAGTCTCTCTGTTGTACACGGCAATAGTAGGAGCATAATCCCAGCACCATAAGGTCTCTCTGTTGTACATGGCAATAGTAGGAGCATAATCCCAGCACCATAAAGTCTCTCTGTTGTACACGGCAATAGTAGGAGCATAATCCCAGCACCATAAAGTCTCTGTTGTACACGGCAATAGTAGGAGCATAATCTCAGCACCATAAAGTCTCTCTGTTGTACACGGCAATAGTAGGAGCATAATCCCAGCACCATAAAGTCTCTCTGTTGTACACGGCAATAGTAGGAGCATAATCCCAGCACCATAAAGTCTCTGTGTTGTACATGGCAATAGTAGGAGCATAATCCCAGCACCATAAAGTCTCTGTTGTACACGGCAATAGTAGGAGCATAATCCCAGCACCATAAGGTCTCTCTATTGTACACGGCAATAGTAGGAGCATAATCCCAGCACCATAAGGTCTCCCTGTTGTACACGGCAATAGTAGGAGCATAATCCCAGCACCATAAGGTCTCCCTGTTGTACACGGCAATAGTAGGAGAATAATCCCAGCACCATAAAGTCTCTCTGTTGTACACGGCAATAGTAGGAGCATAATCCCAGCACCATAAAGTCTCTGTTGTACACGGCAATAGTAGGAGCATAATCCCAGCACCATAAAGTCTCTCTGTTGTACATGGCAATAGTAGGAGCATAATCCCAGCACCATAAGGTCTCTCTGTTGTACACGGCAATAGTAGGAGCATAATCCCAGCACCATAAGGTCTCTCTGTTGTACACGGCAATAGTAGGAGCATAATCCCAGCACCATAAGGTCTCTCTGTTGTACATGGCAATAGTAGGATCATAATCCCAGCACCATAAGGTCTCTGTTGTACATGGCAATAGTAGGAGCATAATCCCAGCACCATAAGGTCTCTCTGTTGTACATGGCAATAGTAGGAGCATAATCTCAGCACCATAAGGTCTCTGTGTTGTACATGGCAATAGTAGGAGCATAATCCCAGCACCATAAGGTCTCTCTGTTGTACATGGCAATAGTAGGAGCATAATCTCAGCACCATAAAGTCTCTCTGTTGTACACCTCAATAGTAGGAGCATAATCCCAGCACCATAAGGTCTCTCTGTTGTACACGGCAATAGTAGGAGCATAATCCCAGCACCATAAGGTCTCTCTGTTGTACACGGCAATAGTAGGAGCATAATCCCAGCACCATAAGGTCTCTCTGTTGTACACGGCAATAGTAGGAGCTTAATCCCAGCACCATAAAGTCTCTCTGTTGTACATGGCAATAGTAGGAGCATAATCCCAGCACCATAAAGTCTCCCTGTTGTACATGGCAATAGTAGGAGCATAATCTCCGCACCATAAAGTCTCTCTGTTGTACACGGCAATAGTAGGAGCATAATCCCAGCACCATAAGGTCTCTCTGTTGTACACGGCAATAGTAGGAGCTTAATCCCAGCACCATAAGGTCTCTCTGTTGTACACGGCAATAGTAGGAGCATAATCCCAGCACCATAAAGTCTCCCTGTTGTTCATGGCAATAGTAGGAGCATAATCTCCGCACCATAAGGTCTCTGTGTTGTACATGGCAATAGTAGGAGCATAATCCCAGCACCATAAGGTCTCTGTTGTACACGGCAATAGTAGGAGCATAATCCCAGCACCATAAGGTCTCTGTGTTGTACATGGAAATAGTAGGAGCATAATCTCAGCACCATAAGGTCTCTCTGTTGTACATGGCAATAGTAGGAGCATAATCCCAGCACCATAAAGTCTCCCTGTTGTACATGGCAATAGTAGGAGCATAATCCCAGCAACATAAGGTCTCTCTGTTGTACATGGCAATAGTAGGAGCATAATCTCAGCACCATAAGGTCTCTCTGTTGTACACGGCAATAGTAGGAGCATAATCCCAGCACCATAAAGTCTCTGTTGTACATGGCAATAGTAGGAGCATAATCTCAGCACCATAAAGTCTCTGTTGTACATGGCAATAGTAGGAGCATAATCTCAGCACCATAAGGTCTCTCTGTTGTACATGGCAATAGTAGGAGCATAATCCCAGCACCATAAAGTCTCTGTTGTACGTGGCAATAGTAGGAGCATAATCCCAGCACCATAAAGTCTCTCTGTTGTACACGGCAATAGTAGGAGCATAATCCCAGCACCATAAGGTCTCTGTGTTGTACATGGCAATAGTAGGAGCATAATCCCAGCACCATAAAGTCTCTCTGTTGTACACGGCAATAGTAGGAGCATAATCCCAGCACCATAAGGTCTCTGTGTTGTACATGGCAATAGTAGGAGCATAATCCCAGCACCATAAAGTCTCTATTGTACACGGCAATAGTAGGAGCATAATCCCAGCACCATAAGGTCTCCCTGTTGTACACGGCAATAGTAGGAGAATAATCCCAGCACCATAAGGTCTCTCTGTTGTACACGGCAATAGTAGGAGCATAATCCCAGCACCATAAAGTCTCTGTTGTACACGGCAATAGTAGGAGCATAATCCCAGCACCATAAAGTCTCTCTGTTGTACATGGCAATAGTAGGAGCATAATCCCAGCACCATAAAGTCTCTCTGTTGTACATGGCAATAGTAGGAGCATAATCCCAGCACCATAAGGTCTCTCTGTTGTACACGGCAATAGTAGGAGCATAATCCCAGCACCATAAGGTCTGTGTTGTACATAGCAATAGTAGGAGCATAATCCCGGCACCATAAGGTCTCTGTGTTGTACACGGCAATAGTTGGAGCATAATCCCTGCACCATAAGGTCTCTCTGTTGCACATGGCAATAGTAGGAACATAATCTCAGCACCATAAGGTCTCTCTGTTGTACATGGCAATAGTAGGAGCATAATCCCAGCACCATAAAATCTCTGTTGTACATGGCAATAGTAGGAGCATAATCTCAGCACCATAAAGTCTCTGTTGTACATGGCAATAGTAGGAGCATAATCTCAGCACCATAAGGTCTCTCTGTTGTACATGGCAATAGTAGGAGCATAATCCCAGCACCATAAAGTCTCTGTTGTACATGGCAATAGTAGGAGCATAATCCCAGCACCATAAGGTCTCTCTGTTGTACACGGCAATAGTAGGAGCATAATCTCAGCACCATAAAGTCTCTCTGTTGTACATGGCAATAGTAGGAGCATAATCCCAGCACCATAAGGTCTCTCTGTTGTACACGGCAATAGTAGGAGCATAATCCCAGCACCATAAGGTCTCTCTGTTGTACATGGCAATAGTAGGAGCATAATCCCAGCACCATAAAGTCTCTGTGTTGTACATGGCAATAGTAGGAGCATAATCCCAGCACCATAAAGTCTCTGTGTTGTACATGGCAATAGTAGGAGCACAATCCCAGCACCATAAGGTCTCTGTGTTGTACACGGCAATAGTAGGAGCATAATCCCAGCACCATAAGGTCTCTCTGTTGTACATGGCAATAGTAGGAGCATAATCCCAGCACCATAAGGTCTCTGTGTTGTACACGGCAATAGTAGGAGCATAATCTCAGCACCATAAAGTCTCTCTGTTGTACACGGCAATAGTAGGAGCATAATCCCAGCACCATAAGGTCTCTGTTGTACATGGCAATAGTAGGAGCATAATCCCAGCACCATAAAGTCTCTGTGTAGGAGCATAATCCCAGCACCATAAGGTCTCTGTGTTGTACATGGCAATAGTAGGAGCTTAATCCCAGCACCATAAAGTCTCTGTGTTGTACACGGCAATAGTAGGAGCATAATCCCAGCACCATAAGGTCTCTCTGTTGTACATGGCAATAGTAGGAGCATAATCCCAGCACCATAAGGTCTCTGTGTTGTACACGGCAATAGTAGGAGCATAATCTCAGCACCATAAAGTCTCTCTGTTGTACACGGCAATAGTAGGAGCATAATCCCAGCACCATAAGGTCTCTGTTGTACATGGCAATAGTAGGAGCATAATCCCAGCACCATAAAGTCTCTGTGTAGGAGCATAATCCCAGCACCATAAGGTCTCTGTGTTGTACATGGCAATAGTAGGAGCTTAATCCCAGCACCATAAAGTCTCTGTGTTGTACATGGCAATAGTAGTAGCTTAATCCGAGCACCATAAGGTCTCTGTGTTGTACATGGCAATAGTAGGAGCACAATCCCAGCACCATAAAGTCTCCCTGTTGTACACGGCAATAGTAGGAGCATAATCCTAGCACCATAAGGTCTCTCTGTTGTACATGGCAATAGTAGGAGCATAATCCCAGCACCATAAGGTCTCTCTGTTGTACATGGCAATAGTAGGAGCATAATCTCAGCACCATAAGGTCTCTCTGTTGTACACGGCAATAGTAGGAGCTTAATCCCAGCACCATAAGGTCTCTCTGTTTTACACGGCAATAGTAGGAGCACAATCCCAGCACCATAAGGTCTCTCTGTTGTACACGGCAATAGTAGGAGCATAATCCCAGCACCATAAGGTCTCTGTTGTACATGGCAATAGTAGGAGCATAATCCCAGCACCATAAAGTCTCTCTGTTGTACACGGCAATAGTAGGAGCATAATCCCAGCACCATAAGGTCTCCCTGTTGTACACGGCAATAGTAGGAGCATAATCCCAGCACCATAAGGTCTCCCTGTTGTACATGGCAATAGTAGGAGCATAATCCCAGCACCATAAAGTCTCTGTTGTACACGGCAATAGTAGGAGCATAATCTTAGCACCATAAAGTCTCTCTGTTGTACACGGCAATAGTAGGAGCATAATCCCAGCACCATAAGGTCTCTGTTGTACACGGCAATAGTAGGAGCTTAATCCCAGCACCATAAGGTCTCTCTGTTGTACACGGCAATAGTAGGAGCTTAATCCCAGCACCATAAAGTCTCTCTGTTGTACACGGCAATAGTAGGAGCATAATCCCAGCACCATAAGGTCTCTCTGTTGTACACGGCAATAGTAGGAGCATAATCCCAGCACCATAAGGGCTCCCTGTTGTACACGGCAATAGTAGGAGCATAATCTCAGCACCATAAGGTCTCTCTGTTGTACATGGCAATAGTAGGAGCATAATCCCAGCACCATAAAGTCTCTGTTGTACACGGCAATAGTAGGAGCATAATCCCAGCACCATAAGGTCTCTCTGTTGTACACGGCAATAGTAGGAGCATAATCCCAGCACCATAAGGTCTCTCTGTTGCACACAGCAATAGTAGGAGCATAATTCCAGCACCATAAGGGCTCCCTGTTGTACACGGCAATAGTAGGAGCATAATCTCAGCACCATAAGGTCTCTCTGTTGTACACGGCAATAGTAGGAGCATAATCCCAGCACCATAAGGTCTCTCTGTTGTACACGGCAATAGTAGGAGCATAATCCCAGCACCATAAGGTCTCTCTGTTGTACACGGCAATAGCAGGAGCATAATCCCAGCACCATAAGGTCTCTCTGTTGTACATGGCAATAGTAGGAGCACAATCCCAGCACCATAAGGTCTCTGTGTTGTACACGGCAATAGTAGGAGCATAATCCCAGCACCATAAGGTCTCTCTGTTGTACATGGCAATAGTAGGAGCATAATCCCAGCACCATAAGGTCTCTCTGTTGTACATGGCAATAGTAGGAGCATAATCCCAGCACCATAAATTCTCTCTGTTGTACATGGCAATAGTAGGAGCTTAATCCCAGCACCATAAGGTCTCTCTGTTGTACACGGCAATAGTAGGAGCTTAATCCCAGCACCATAAAGTCTCCCTGTTGTACACGCCAATAGTAGGAGCATAATCCCAGCACCATAAGGTCTCTCTGTTGTACACGGCAATAGTAGGAGCATAATCCCAGCACCATAAGGTCTCTCTGTTGTACATGGCAATAGTAGGAGCACAATCCCAGCACCATAAGGTTTCTCTGTTGTACACGGCAATAGTAGGAGCATAATCCCAGCACCATAAGGTCTCTGTGTTGTACACGGCAATAGTAGGAGCATAATCCCAGCACCATAAAGTCTCTGTGTTGTACATGGCAATAGTAGGAGCATAATCCCAGCACCATAAAGTCTCTGTGTTGTACACGGCAATAGTAGGAGCATAATCCCAGCACCATAAGGTCTCCCTGTTGTACACGGCAATAGTAGGAGCATAATCCCAGCACCATAAGGTCTCTCTGTTGTACATGGCAATAGTAGGAGCACAATCCCAGCACCATAAGGTCTCTGTTGTACATGGCAATAGTAGGAGCATAATCCCAGCACCATAAAGTCTCTCTGTTGTACACGGCAATAGTAGGAGCATAATCCCAGCACCATAAGCTCTCTGTTGTACACGGCAATAGTAGGAGCATAATCCCAGCACCATTAGGTCTCTCTGTTGTACATGGCAATAGTAGGAGCATAATCCCAGCACCATAAGGTCTCTCTGTTGTACACGGCAATAGTAGGAGCATAATCCCAGCACCAAAAGGTCTCTGTGTTGTACACGGCAATAGCAGGAGCATAATCCCAGCACCATAAGGTTTCTCTGTTGTACACGGCAATAGTAGGAGCATAATCTCAGCACCATAAGGTCTCTCTGTTGTACACGGCAATAGTAGGAGCATAATCCCAGCACCATAAGGTCTCTCTGTTGTACATGGCAATAGTAGGAGCATAATCCCAGCACCATAAGGTCTCTCTGTTGTACACGGCAATAGTAGGAGCATAATCCCAGCACCATAAAGTCTCTGTTGTACACGGCAATAGTAGGAGCACAATCCCAGCACCATAAGGTCTCTGTGTTGTACATGGCAATAGTAGGAGCATAATCCCAGCACCATAAGGTCTCTCTGTTGTACACGGCAATAGTAGGAGCACAATCCCAGCACCATAAGGTCTCTCTGTTGTACACGGCAATAGTAGGAGCATAATCCCAGCACCATAAGGTCTCTCTGTTGTACATGGCAATAGTAGGAGCACAATCCCAGCACCATAAGGTCTCTGTTGTACATGGCAATAGTAGGAGCATAATCCCAGCACCATAAAGTCTCTCTGTTGTACATGGCAATAGTAGGAGCATAATCCCAGCACCATAAGGTCTCTCTGTTGTACATGGCAATAGTAGGAGCACAATCCCAGCACCATAAGGTCTCTGTTGTACACGGCAATAGTAGGAGCATAATCCCAGCACCATAAGGTCTCTCTGTTGTACACGGCAATAGTAGGAGCATAATCCCAGCACCATAAGGTCTCTCTGTTGTACATGGCAATAGTAGGAGCATAATCCCAGCACCATAAGGTCTCTCTGTTGTACACGGCAATAGTAGGAGCATAATCCCAGCACCATAAAGTCTCTGTTGTACACGGCAATAGTAGGAGCACAATCCCAGCACCATAAGGTCTCTGTTGTACATGGCAATAGTAGGAGCATAATCCCAGCACCATAAGGTCTCTCTGTTGTACACGGCAATAGTAGGAGCACAATCCCAGCACCATAAGGTCTCTCTGTTGTACACGGCAATAGTAGGAGCATAATCCCAGCACCATAAGGTCTCTCTGTTGTACATGGCAATAGTAGGAGCACAATCCCAGCACCATAAGGTCTCTGTTGTACATGGCAATAGTAGGAGCATAATCCCAGCACCATAAAGTCTCTCTGTTGTACATGGCAATAGTAGGAGCATAATCCCAGCACCATAAGGTCTCTCTGTTGTACATGGCAATAGTAGGAGCACAATCCCAGCACCATAAGGTCTCTGTTGTACACGGCAATAGTAGGAGCATAATCCCAGCACCATAAGGTCTCTCTGTTGTACACGGCAATAGTAGGAGCATAATCCCAGCACCATTAGGTCTCTCTGTTGTACATGGCAATAGTAGGAGCATAATCCCAGCACCATAAGGTCTCTCTGTTGTACACGGCAATAGTAGGAGCACAATCCCAGCACCATAAGGTCTCTGTGTTGTACACGGCAATAGTAGGAGCATAATCCCAGCACCATAAGGTCTCTGTTGTACATGGCAATAGTAGGAGCATAATCCCAGCACCATAAGGTCTCTCTGTTGTACACGGCAATAGTAGGAGCATAATCCCAGCACCAAAAGGTCTCTGTGTTGTACACGGCAATAGCAGGAGCATAATCCCAGCACCATAAGGTCTCTCTGTTGTACACGGCAATAGTAGGAGCATAATCTCAGCACCATAAGGTCTCTCTGTTGTACACGGCAATAGTAGGAGCATAATCCCAGCACCATAAGGTCTCTCTGTTGTACATGGCAATAGTAGGAGCATAATCCCAGCACCATAAGGTCTCTCTGTTGTACACGGCAATAGTAGGAGCATAATCCCAGCACCATAAAGTCTCTGTTGTACATGGCAATAGTAGGAGCACAATCCCAGCACCATAAGGTCTCTGTGTTGTACATGGCAATAGTAGGAGCATAATCCCAGCACCATAAAGTCTCTCTGTTGTACACAGCAATAGTAGGAGCACAATCCCAGCACCATAAGGTCTCTGTTGTACATGGCAATAGTAGGAGCATAATCCTAAAACCTGCTATGTCGGATAACTGTTTGATGTATATGTAGGGCTTGATTCTATATCATGAGCTAGTGCTAAATAGAAATACAGACAAACTGAACCTGGGTTTCTGGACAGACTGGGGCCAATAGATTCTAATACTCTCCACCAACACTCGGCCTTTAATGACCATTAAGCCAAGAGACCATGGTGGATGATTGTTACTTGTTGCGTGAAGAGTTGGCACAGGGGGGGATTCTCTGGGCTCTATAAGAAGAGAATTAGCAGAATAAGTGAAGTTCATTTAAGCAATTTATGAAGCCTGTGAGATGTTCTATATATTAGTGTAATTGGTTGTTTCTGAAGTGATACATAGCTATTGGTTGTTTGATTAAGGGAGAAAAAGGGGTTCATGTGAGATAGGGAGTCTGAGGAGATTTGTTGATGATTTGCAGTTTCTTAGCACCTTGGAGTTACTCAGGTCGTCGCGCTCAGGGGGTGAGTTACTCAGGTCGGCGCGCTCAGGGGGTGAGTTACTCGGGTCGGCGCGCTCAGGGGGTGAGTTACTCAGGTCGGCGCGCTCAAGGGGTGAGTTACTCGGGTCGGCGCGCTCAGGGGGTGAGTTACTCAGGTCGGCGCGCTCAGGGGGTGAGTTACTCGGGTCGGCGCGCTCAGGGGGTGAGTTACTCGGGTCGGCGCGCTCAGGGGGTGAGTTACTCAGGTCGGCGCGCTCAGGGGGTGAGTTACTCAGGTCGGCGCGCTCAGGGGGTGAGTTACTCAGGTCGGCGCGCTCAAGGGGTGAGTTACTCAGGTCGGCGCGCTCAGGGGGTGAGTTACTCAGGTCGGCGCGCTCAGGGGGTGAGTTACTCAGGTCGGCGCGCTCAGGGGGTGAGTTACTCAGGTCGTCGCGCTCAGGGGGTGAGTTACTCAGGTCGGCGCGCTCAGGGGGTGAGTTACTCAGGTCGGCGCGCTCAGGGGGTGAGTTACTCAGGTCGGCGCGCTCAGGGGGTGAGTTACTCAGGTCGGCGCGCTCAGGGGGTGAGTTACTCAGGTCGGCGCGCTCAGGGGGTGAGTTACTCGGGTCGGCGCGCTCAGGGGGTGAGTTACTCAGGTCGGCGCGCTCAGGGGGTGAGTTACTCAGGTCGGCGCGCTCAGGGGGTGAGTTACTCAGGTCGGCGCGCTCAAGGGGTGAGTTACTCAGGTCATGAGGTATGTTTTAGTAGTCCTCTTTGTAAGTGTAGCATTAACTTATACACTTGCTGATCACTGCTAACATCTCACTCTGTGCCTCTGAAACCCTATATATAAAAAAATGTTTATGGAAGTCAGAATGTAACCTGTCGTGAGTCAGTAATTTGCAACTACAGAGCACATTAACATTCTTTTTATACCATATCTTTAGGATTACTAACAGGAAGTGTTATTACCCACAGAAGCATCAATTAAAAATAATCATACGTCAAAGTGACCTCACCTAGCCTGAGCATGAATGTTAGAGGGCTGGACTCTGATACTCTAAATGTACCTTATGTTAGCTGCTTAACAGTGTGTGTGTAAAAAATATATATATATATATGAAATAGTAAATATATACTCTTAAAGATAAATGCACCTAATGAAACAGCAGTAAAAAGACCCATATAGGGACATATGTGAGCTGGTAACGTTGATAGATGCAGCTGAAATTTAAACTTACAGGATGAGACCTCAATCCTATGGGGTAAAGTATAGAGAAGTCTCTGAAGAAGAAGGAACTATTGCAGAAATCCTTTGAAACGCGTTAGCCATATGAACTATATCTGAACACCGGAGGATCCGGTTTGTTATTCCTGCTGAGGCTGACGTTTGGGATTTTAGCCCGGCATACATAGAGAGCGATTATTACTCACATGTACAATCTCTGAAACAGCCTTTAAAATACCTCATACTACTTTGAGGTTAACTAATGTAAGCAGGCATTTTAATAGTGTGTTTTTCATGTGAATAAATTGTATCATATTTTTAAACATTGTCACACTATATTGCGGCTTCGTTATTTTCATATATAATCCTGGGGAGACCGAAGGACAAAAGAAATACAGATTTGTCAGTGATTCGAATATCTCGTCACACTCTGCGAGGGGAGCGGATTTTCATGCCTTACCTCATAGGATTGAATTTAAATTACCGTTACCAGCTCACATATGTCACTATATGGGTCTTTTACTGCTGTTAATACCTACGGTTTCATTAGGTGCATTTATCTTTAAGAGTATTTATTTACTATTTCTTTGCACTGCATATATAGATTTGATACTACAAAACCAGCGCTATCTTCCCTTTTGTTCCTCTACATTTCCATTTTTTCCATTGGGAAAGTGTTTACTGGAGTTTTGTTCCAGTTCTCTTTTCCCTTAAAGGGATAGCAGCTTAGGGTTCTGGTTACTGTTCTGGGGAAAGTTTTTGTGACCTAGTCCTTATTTGTCTCTAGTCTCATAGTTTGTAGCGCCTTTTTTTTTTTTTTTGCTTTTTGTTATATATATACATACATACATACATACATACAGTATGCTGCCCGTGTCACAGCCCTGTGCTAATGCTGCCCGTGTCACATCCCTGTGCTAATGCTGCCCGTGTCACATCCCTGTGCTAATGCTGCCCGTGTCACAGCCCTGTGCTAATGCTGCCCGTGTCACATCCCTGTGCTAATGCTGCCCCGTGTCACCGCCCTGTGCTAATGCCGCCCCGTGTCACAGCCCTGTGCTAATGCCGCCCCGTGTCACAGCCCTGTGCTAATGCCGCCCCGTGTCACAGCCCTGTGCTAATGCTGCCCCGTGTCACCGCCCTGTGCTAATGCCGCCCCGTGTCACCGCCCTGTGCTAATGCCGCCCCGTGTCACCGCCCTGTGCTAATGCCGCCCCGTGTCACAGCCCTGTGCTAATGCTGCCCCGTGTCACCGCCCTGTGCTAATGCCGCCCCGTGTCACCGCCCTGTGCTAATGCCGCCCCGTGTCACAGCCCTGTGCTAATGCCGCCCCGTGTAACCGCCCTGTGCTAATGCTGCCCCGTGTCACAGCCCTGTGCTAATGCTGCCCCGTGTCACAGCCCTGTGCTAATGCTGCCCCGTGTCACCGCCCTGTGCTAATGCCGCCCCGTGTCACCGCCCTGTGCTAATGCCGCCCCGTGTCACCGCCCTGTGCTAATGCTGCCCCCAGTCACAGCCCTGTGCTAATGCTGCCCCCAGTCACAGCCCTGTGCTAATGCTGCCCCCAGTCACAGCCCTGTGCTAATGCTGCCCCGTGTCACAGCCCTGTGCTAATGCTACCCCCAGTCACAGCCCTGTGCTAATGCTGCCCCGTGTCACAGCCCTGTGCTAATGCTGCCCCGTGTCACAGCCCTGTGCTAATGCTGCCCCGTGTCACAGCCCTGTGCTAATGCTGCCCCGTGTCACAGCCCTGTGCTAATGCTGCCCCGTGTCACAGCCCTGTGCTAATGCTGCCCCGTGTCACAGCCCTGTGCTAATGCTGCCCCGTGTCACAGCCCTGTGCTAATGCTGCCCCCAGTCACAGCCCTGTGCTAATGCTGCCCCCAGTCACAGCCCTGTGCTAATGCTGTCCCCAGTCACAGCCCTGTGCTAATGCTGCCCCCAGTCACAGCCCTGTGCACACACGTACCTGCCTCTGAATGGAGCACTTTAGTACAGATTGTAAGTATAGGCGATGCACTTTACAGACCTCCTAAGCCCAACCCAACAATATCTGTCCCTAACTGACTTCAGAAGAGGCGATAAGCATTGTTTTAACAACTGTGCCTACTTCAGCAACATGTCCAGGCCAGTGGCCACTGAAAAACACTTGAAGCAAACAAACTTTGAATGTATTGCACGACTACAGTAAAGTCTTGTTACTCCATGTTATGTCCCTTTAAGATATTTAAACCAAGAGCCTTGTAAGAGCATGTGTGTCATATGCTGTTACTTTACAACCATAGCAAAGGTTTTCTATGAACACATCTTACATTTTGCTGCTGTGTATGCTTAGGAGCAGGCTCTGATTGGCAGGTACGCACTGCCAGTAAGCTGGGAGATTTAGCACAGGCAGTAACTGGTATCTATCTGCAATATGAGTGTCTGTCATATTTCTTTCTAGTGAGACCTTAGCATGGGCCAGTGCTCAGATCCACTGCCAATTTCATGCCAGCGAGAGCCGGGTGCAGCTTCCGGCCAATGAGGAGCCCAGACAGGACGTTCAGGCTGAAAATGAGACGGTTTTTATACCAAACAGAGGTGAGATGGGCTCTATTTCTTTATCTGAGCTCAGTGCAGCCCAATCTGACTCCATGTTGTCTTTCGCCCTTCCTGTTGCCACTGTCACTGACTCTTTTCTGCCTCTTACCCATCTCACCTTTTTGTCTGTACTCCATCCGTTTTACTTGGGCTCCACTTGGGTTTCTTATGTCTGTTTATCTCTTCTACCCCAGGTGAACGTGGTCAGTGCATTCTCTCCACACCTCCTAAAATCCTGTTTTGTGACTTGCGTCTGGACCCCGGGGAGACAAAGTCATGTAAGTGTGTGATTAATGGTTTATAGGGTCTTGATAGGACACCGCACAGTGAAGCGGTAGATTACTGGCAAGACATGAGGAGGTAGATAGTACTGGCTCATCATGAGGAGACTAGTGTCATGTCAGTAACCCTTCTCCACAATACAGATTCCTACAGTGAGAGCCTGCCCCTTGCTGCTCCGCCCTCCTTCCGTGGCCAGGCAGTGAAATATGTCTACAAACTGACCATTGGTTGCCAGAGGGTCAACTGTCCCATCCAGCTTCTGCGGGTCCCGTTCCGAGTCTTGTTACTACCCGGTGAGTAGATCAGTGATGAAAGAAACAGAATTGTGATAAAATGGGCACATGCAGGCATTTGGTCAGTAGGGTGACATTGTATGAAGAAAACACATAGCCTAAAACAAATGTTTACTAGTTGCCCAGTCTGTAACAAACGTGGCACACTCAGAGCTTTGCTTGTGACTTATCTGCAGCCCTGCAAGGCTTCCAACCCCCTCAGGAAGATGAAGTTGCCCCTTCTAACCCGTTCCTGGATGTGGAGGAAGGGGGCAAGAAAGACTCGAGGCTCCTGGACTCTGCACTGGAGATTCTCATGGCAGTGACATCGCGACGGACTCTCCGTAAGTTTCCTTTGTAAACAAAACAGATATAACGTCAAACACAAGGGTTTTGTATAAAAAGGTTGTTTACTATCAATACCAAATCTAGATCTCATTGTGTTGCACTTTCACAAGAAAATATTCAGCTCCAAAAATAGCTAAATGCTGCTGTCAGCAGCCATATTTGTCATTTGTTTTATATCAAAACATCCGAATGCTCATACATCCGAATGCTCATACCTAATATTCGCATCTGTGACACCCTCTGTAATGACACCGTATGTGTGACTAATATTCTCATCTCTGTGACACCCTCTGTAATGACACCGTATGTGTGACTAATATTATCTCTGTGACACCCTCTGTAATGACACCGTATGTGTGACTAATATTCGCATCTGTGACACCCTCTGTAATGACACCGTATGTGTGACTAATATTCTCATCTCTGTGACACCCTCTGTAATGACACCGTATGTGTGACTAATATTATTATCTCTGTGACACCCTCTGTAATGACACCGTATGTGTGACTAATATTCTCATCTCTGTGACATCCTCTGTAATGACACCGTATGTGTGACTAATATTATTATCTCTGTGACATCCTCTGTAATGACACCGTATGTGTGACTAATATTCTCATCTCTGTGACATCCTCTGTAATGACACCATATGTGTGACTAATATTCACATCTCTGTGACACCCTCTGTAATGACACCGTATGTGTGACTAATATTCACATCTCTGTGACACCCTCTGTAATGACACCGTATGTGTGACTAATATTCTCATCTCTGTGACATCCTCTGTAATGACACCGTATGTGTGACTAATATTCGCATCTCTGTGACATCCTCTGTAATGACACCGTATGTGTGACTAATATTCGCATCTCTGTGACACCCTCTGTAATGACACCGTATGTGTGACTAATATTCTCATCTCTGTGACACCCTCTGTAATGACACCGTATGTGTGACTAATATTATCTCTGTGACACCCTCTGTAATGACACCGTATGTGTGACTAATATTCGCATCTGTGACACCCTCTGTAATGACACCGTATGTGTGACTAATATTCACATCTCTGTGACACCCTCCGCATTGACACCTTATGTGTGATTAATATTATTATCTCTGTGACACCCTCTGTAATGACACCGTATGTGTGACTAATATTATTATCTCTGTGACACCCTCTGTAATGACACCGTATGTGTGACTAATATTATTATCTCTGTGACACCCTCTGTAATGACACCGTATGTGTGACTAATATTCTCATCTCTGTGACATCCTCTGTAATGACACCGTATGTGTGACTAATATTATTATCTCTGTGACATCCTCTGTAATGACACCGTATGTGTGACTAATATTCTCATCTCTGTGACATCCTCTGTAATGACACCATATGTGTGACTAATATTCACATCTCTGTGACACCCTCTGTAATGACACCGTATGTGTGACTAATATTCACATCTCTGTGACACCCTCTGTAATGACACCGTATGTGTGACTAATATTCTCATCTCTGTGACATCCTCTGTAATGACACCGTATGTGTGACTAATATTCGCATCTCTGTGACATCCTCTGTAATGACACCGTATGTGTGACTAATATTCGCATCTCTGTGACATCCTCTGTAATGACACCGTATGTGTGACTAATATTCGCATCTCTGTGACACCCTCTGTAATGACACCGTATTTGTGACTAATATTCACATCTCTGTGACACCCTCTGTAATGACACCATATGTGTGACTAATATTCACATCTCTGTGACACCCTCTGTAATGACACCGTATGTGTGACTAATATTCACATCTCTGTGACACCCTCTGTAATGACACCGTATGTGTGACTAATATTCACATCTCTGTGACACCCTCTGTAATGACACCGTATGTGTGACTAATATTCTCATCTCTGTGACACCCTCTGTAATGACACCGTATGTGTGACTAATATTCACATCTCTGTGACACCCTCTGTAATGACACCGTATGTGTGACTAATCTCATCTCTGTGACACCCTCTGTAATGACACCGTATGTGTGACTAATATTCTCATCTCTGTGACACCCTCTGTAATGACACCGTATGTGTGACTAATATTCTCATCTCTGTGACACCCTCTGTAATGACACCGTATGTGTGACTAATATTCTCATCTCTGTGACACCCTCTGTAATGACACCGTATGTGTGACTAATTTCTTTCATGTAATTAGCAAGAGTCCATGAGCTAGTGACGTATGGGATATACATTCCTACCAGGAGGGGCAAAGTTTCCCAAACCTTAAAATGCCTATAAATACACCCCTCACCACACCCACAAATCAGTTTTACAAACTTTGCCTCCTATGGAGGTGGTGAAGTAAGTTTGTGCTAGATTCTACGTTGATATGCGCTCCGCAGCAGGTTGGAGCCCGGTTTTCCTCTCAGCGTGCAGTGAATGTCAGAGGGATGTGAGGAGAGTATTGCCTATTTGAATGCAATGATCTCCTTCTACGGGGTCTATTTCATAGGTTCTCTGTTATCGGTCGTAGAGATTCATCTCTTACCTCCCTTTTCAGATCGACGATATACTCTTATATATACCATTACCTCTACTGATTCTCGTTTCAGTACTGGTTTGGCTTTCTACTACATGTAGATGAGTGTCCTGGGGTAAGTAAGTAAGCTTATTTTTTGTGACACTCTAAGCTATGGTTAGGCACTTTTTTTATAAAGTTCTAAATATATGTATTCAAACATTTATTTGCCTTGATTCAGGATGTTCAATATTCCTTATTTCAGACAGTCAGTTTCATTATTTGGGATAATGCATTTGAATTGTAAATTTTTTCTTACCTTAAATTTGACTTTTTCCTGTGGGCTGTTAGGCTCGCGGGGCCTGATAATGCTTCATTTTATTGCGTCATTCTTGGCGCGGATTTTTTTGGCGCAAAAAAATTTCTTTGTCATTTCCGGCGTCGTACTTGTTGCCGGAAGTTGTGTTTGCGTCATATTTTTTTTTGACGTTTTGCGCCAAAAATGTCGGCGTCGCCGGATGTGGCGTCATTCTTGGCACCAAAAGCATTTAGGTGCCTAATAATGTGGGCGTCTTTTTTGGCGCTAAAAAATATGGGCGTCATTATTGTGTCCACATTATTTAAGTCTCATTGTTTATTGCTTCTGGTTGCTAGAAGCTTGTTCACTGGCATTTTTTCCCATTCCTGAAACTGTCATTTAAGGAATTTGATCAATTTTGCTTTATATGTTGTTTTTTCTATTACATATTGCAAGATGTCTCAGATTGACCCTGGATCAGAAGCTACTTCTAGAAAAACGCTTGACTGAGTTCAGTCCTACCAAAGCTAAGTTCATTTATTTTAAATGTTATAAATGTTTATCTTTAGCTATGGTTTGTAAGAGGTTATCATGATAAACTTTTACATGCAGAATCCATTAGTATTTATGCTTTATATATTGCTATTCTTTTTACATCTTATGTACAAGAAATACTTAGAAGATTTTTAAGAAATATTTTTCTGATTCTATTTTAAAGGCTTTGTCTGACATTGCGCCTTCTAATAAAAAATTTTAGGTCTTTTTCAACTTCTTTTTTAATTATTGAAGTTTCAAATGACCAACAACATACTGATTTATCCTTCTCTGATGATGTTTTTTCTCATTCAGAATTTTCTTCATCAGATATTGACTCTAACAAATCTACCTTTTTATTAAAGTACATTTGTTCTTTGTTGAAAAGGTGTTGATTATTTTGGATATTAAGGTAACTAGTTCTTTAAGACTAGCTAACACTATTTCTGCTTATTTATTCTTCTGTGTTTTCAGAGGTTTTTTTCCAATTCCTTATACTAGGGAATGGAATAGGCTGAAAATTTTCTTTTATTCCTTCTTCAAAGGTTTTAAACTATATTCTTTGCCGGCAGTTTAATTCAATTTGGAGGGTTCTCCAATTTATTGGGGCTATCTCTACTCCTACTAATTATGCTATTGTTTCTATAGCAAAATAGTATTTATTTTCTTTTAGATGGTTGTATCTTATTTATGGAAAATTATTTAGTTTCAGGTACTTTTCTTGGACCTGTGATTTATTTGGATGTTGCAATTGCTTCATTTTTTCTGTTTACTTTAAGTTCAAGTATCAGATTATGATTTATTTTAGCATTGTTAAAGGGACAAAATTTACTAGACTAGGTGCTGTTGCATTTGTCTTGTTTTGCATTTATTGATTATGCAAGTCCACTGTATTGTCTGGTCCTTTAACTGGACTATCATGCTAATAATTTCATTTGTGTCTTCTTTTTATTGAATATTTTCGCAAATGAGGTTTAATCTATGTCTTTAGCTGTTTGAGCTAGAAAAATTTTGTGATTTCTAAAAATCCATATTTCTTTTCTAAGATAATCAATTATTTGTTTTATGATTGGATTCAATTCTTAACTGTTACTCTGGGCTTCAAGATTGAGTTCTAAGACTAAAACTTTAAGCTTACATTAGTTTGGTTGTTCTTATTATGGAATGAATTCCTGAATTCTTTCCCAAGTAACATGTTTTTAATTGGAATTTTTTTCCGTTCAAAATCAGCTCCCTTAAATTGCGAAGTATGTGCCGTATTCCAGCTTGGCTGGCAAGGGGCAGGTTAAGACTTTTTTGAAATTTATTTGGTTCTATTCAGGTCCAAATTTCTTTGATTTTATTCCAGTAAGGCTAACACTTTCTTTAAGTGTGTTTCGGTCCTATTTATTTTGGGTACTGTTGGAGCATGGCTGGGCTCCCATGGGGTTCAAGCACTGCTCCGACCTGGAATCTTCTGGGGTATTTCTTCCAGTTCCATTTTTAGGAACTAAGTTTTGGAATCTTTATTCAGACTATTCTGCCTTTTTTTGGTCAGTGATAGCATTATTTGTTTTCTTTAGATACAATAAATGCATATTTTTTCTGTATTCATTCAGATTATTTTCTGAGGATGCGGAATCTCATATGATTCACTTTGTTCTTCAGGACATAGTTAGAGGATCTTTCTTTCAAAAGCTCTTGATTCCTCTCACAGGGGTCACCTTTTTTTTGGGGGGGTTTCCAGATAGTTTGTGTCACTGTCTTTGTCTCTATCAGACAAGGGACAATTTTATTGGGTTCCGTCTGTCGGTACCTTTAGTCTCTATTATTTCCTTCATTTGCTATATATGCATAGAAGTTTTAGGTCTTATGGCCACAGCATTGGATTCAATTCCCTTTGCTCATTTTCAATAGAAAGAACCTTTCCAGTCTTTTATGCTGAATTATGGTGCAGGGATTCTAGGATTTCGCATTTTAAATCTTCAAATCCTAATATTTATCTCTCATGATTTGGTGGTTAAGATCACCATCATTTAGTTCAACCTGGACCATGATCTCTACAGATGTGAGTCTTTTAGGTTGGGAGGCTGTCTGAGGATCTCTGTCAGCACAAGGGGTTTGGAAATCTCAGGAGGCGAGATTACCATTTGATATTTTCGAACTCCGTGTTTTCTCAGAGTTTTTCAGTTAGTTTCTTTTGAGGAAGAGACGTTTATTGTTTTTCAGACAATATCACATCTGTGGTGTATGTCAATCATCAGGGTGTGACTATCAGTCTTTAGACTGTGACAAAGTATCTCGGATATTTGCTTGGGCTAAATTTTGCTCCTATCTAAATTCTGGGGTCCTTTTCCCAGGTATAGACGTTTGGGAAGCGGATTATCTCTGTTAATCAAGCTTTACATCCGGGAGAATGGTCCTTACCCAGATATGTTTTTCAATTTTTCATATGTGAGGGCTTCCAGAAATAGATCTGTTGGCCTCTCGTCTTAACAAGGAATTTCCAAGGGGCCTATTTCAGGTCCGGGGATCCTCAGGCGGAAGTAGCGTATGCTTTGACACTTCCTTGGAATTATCATTCTGTCTATATCTTCCGCCTCTAGTTCTTCAAAATTCTAATGGAGCATTCGTTTGTACTGCTGGTGGTTCCAGCATGGCCTCACAGGTTTTGGTATGCGGATCTCATTCGGATGGCCAGTTGCCAACCTTGGACATTTCCGTTAAGACCAGTCCTTTTATCTCAAGGCCCATTTTTCCATCAGGATCTCAAATCATTTAATTTGAAGATATGGAGATTGAACATTTGATTCTTAAGTCATAGAGGTTTCTCTGACTCGGTGATTAATACTATGTTACAGGTTTGTAAATCTGTCTCTAGAAAGATTTATTATCGAGTTTGGAAGACTTTCATTTCTTGGTGTTCTTCTCATAAATTATTTTGGCATTCTTTTAGAATTCCTAGAATTTTACAATTTTTCAGGTTGGTTTTGTCTGCAAGTTATTTGAAAGGACAAATCTCTACTCTTTCTGTTCTTTTTCACAGAAAGATTGCTATTCATTCTGATATTCATTGTTTTGTGCAGGCTTTGGTTTGTATCAAGCCTGTCATTAAGTCAATATCTCCTCCTTGGAGTCTCAATTTGGTAATGAGGGCTTTACAGGCTCCTCCGTTTGAACCTTTGCGTTCTCTGGGCATTAAAATTACTTTCTTGGAAAGTTCTGTTCCTTTTGGTTATCTCTTCTGCTCGAAGAGTTTCTGAGTTTTCTGCTCTTTCTTGTGGATCTCCTTTTCTGATTTTTCATCAGGGTAAGGCAGTGTTCCTTCCTGTTATTCATTATTTTGTTCAGGCTTTGGTTCTTATCAAACCTGTCATTAAGCCAATTTCTCCTCCTTGGAGTTTTAATTTGGTTCTAAAAGCTTTACAGGCTCTTCTATTTGAGCATATGTTTTCTCTAGACATTATTTACTTTCATGGAAAGTATTGTTCTTTTTAGACATCTCTTCAGCTAGAACAATTTTTAATTATCTGTTCTTTCTTGTGAGTCTCCTTTTTCTGATTTTTTTTCATCAGGATAAGGTGGTTTTTGCTATCCTCATTTCATTTTTTACCTAAAGTTGTGATTTCTATCAACATTAGGGAGGAATTATTGTCTTTTACTAAGACTTCTTTGGTAAGATCCTTACATTCTTTGGATATGGTAAGAGTTTTGAAATCTTATGTTGAAGCTATTCAGATTTCAGATAGTCTTCTAGTCTATTTGTTATCTTTTCTGGTGTTAGGAAGGTCAAAAGGCTTCTGCCATTTATTTGGCATCTTGCTTAAACTTTTGATTCATCATGCTTATTTGGAGTCGGGTGGATTCCCGCCTCGGAGGATTACGGCTCATTCTACTAGGTAAGTTTCTACTTCCTGGGCTTTTTAAGAATGAAGCTTCTGTTGATCAGATTTGCAAAGCAATGACTTGGTCTTCTTTGCATACTTTTACTATGTTCTACCATTTTGATGTTTTCTCTTCTTTTGAAGCAGTTTTTGGTAGAATGGTACTTCAGGCAGCTGTTTCAGTTTGATTCTTCTGCTTATAATTTCAGTTTTTTTTCATTATAAAAATTTAAACTTTTTTGATTTGGGTAGTGGATTAATTTTTCAGCGGAATTAGCTGTCTTTATTTTATCCCTCCCTCTCTAGTGACTCTTGCGTGGAAGTTCCACATCTTGGGTATTTATTATCCCATACGTTACTAGCTCATGGACTCTTGTTAATTACATGAAAGAAAACATAATTTATGTAAGAACTTACCTGATAAATTCATTTCTTTCATATTAGCAAGAGTCCATGAGGCCCACCCTTTTTTTGTGGTGGTTATGATTTTTTGTATAAAGCACAATTATTCCATTTCCTTATTTTTTTGATGCTTTCGCTTTTTTCTTATCACCCCACTTCTTGGCTATTCGTTAAACTGAATTATGGGTGTGGTGAGGGGTGTATTTATAGGCATTTTAAGGTTTGGGAAACTTTGCCCCTCCTGGTAGGAATGTATATCCCATACGTCACTAGCTCATGGACTCTTGCTAATATGAAAGAAATTAATTTATCAGGTAAGTTCTTACATAAATTATGTTATTCTTATCTCTGTGACACCCTCTGTAATGACACCGTATGTGTGACTAATATTCTCATCTCTGTGACACCCTCTGTAATGACACCGTATGTGTGACTAATATTCTTTTCTTTCATGTAATTAGCAAGAGTCCATGAGCTAGTGACGTATGGGATATACATTCCTACCAGGAGGGGCAAAGTTTCCCAAACCTCAAAATGCCTATAAATACACCCCTCACCACACCCACAATTCAGTTTTACAAACGTTGCCTCCGATGGAGGTGGTGAAGTAAGTTTGTGCTAGATTCTACGTTGATATGCGCTCCGCAGCAAGTTGGAGCCCGGTTTTCCTCTCAGCGTGCAGTGAATGTCAGAGGGATGTGAGGAGAGTATTGCCTATTTGAATGCAGTGATCTCCTTCTACGGGGTCTATTTCATAGGTTCTCTGTTATCGGTCGTAGAGATTCATCTCTTACCTCCCTTTTCAGATCGACGATATACTCTTATATATACCATTACCTCTGCTGATTCTCGTTTCAGTACTGGTTTGGCTTTCTACAAACATGTAGATGAGTGTCCTGGGGTAAGTAAATCTTATTTTCTGTGACACTCTAAGCTATGGTTGGGCACTTTGAATACATATATTTAGAACTTTATAAACAAACATTTATTTGCCTTGACTCAGAATGTTCAACTTTCCTTATTTTCAGACAGTCAGTTTCATATTTGGGATAATGCATTTGATTTAATCATTTTTTCTTACCTTCAAAAATTTGACTCTTCCCTGTGGGCTGTTAGGCTCGCGGGGGCTGAAAATGCTTCATTTTATTGCGTCATTCTTGGCGCGGACTTTTTTGGCGCAAAAAATTTGTTTCCGTTTCCGGCGTCATACGTGTCGCCGGAAGTTGCGTCATTTTTTGACGTTATTTTGCGCCAAAAATGTCGGCGTTCCGGATGTGGCGTCATTTTGGCGCCAAAAAGCATTTAGGCGCCAAATAATGTGGGCGTCTTATTGGC